>NC_056737.1:642486613-642499113 GCF_019279795.1 Protopterus annectens
CCAAAACATGCTTTGAGGTTTCCACCTGTCCACAAAAGTGACCTAATCATTCCACCCTCACTTTTTACTTCATACTACATTTCGTGGGCAATTTAGATATCAATAATCTTCATATAAAATGCTGCCTACTCCCATCATGTTGAATCTTGCTTTTCTTTCCCTTATACCTGTAATCATACCCTCACTTAAATCCCCCCAGTGATTTACCAAAACCCTCCCTTATTATACGCATATACCGTTACTCCTATTTACTTCCATATTCTCTACATCAGACTTCCATCATTTTACTTTTTCTTGATATTCTTGCATTTCTTCCTTCTCGTTACACTTCCCCCCTTTATCTTTTATACTTCCTAAAACGTATTATATTTTCACTACAAACCTCAGCTATTATCTCATTTTGCTCTTCTACCCTACAATTTAAAATCCATGTCAAACTACTTTTTTTTCCATGCATCATATCCATGCACTCCACTACAATATTCAGAATGTGTTCTTGTTTCTGTTGCATTTTCCTGTCACGTCATCCTTCTCTAACTCCATTGTCAAGAATAATGACATCTTATTTTTTCCTTTAAAATACTGTTATTGTTGTTGTTGTTTATATATCATTTTCTGAACTCTATCAAAAACCAAAATGCCATAAATTTCATATCTTTTTCTATGTCTTTCACTAACCTACTGTGTTCCTTCTTTTTATTTGTCTCTGTTCTTGTCCCAAATGTAAATATATATTTCTATACTTTTGTTTGAAAACAATCCACCATTCTGTCCATGACCCAAACACATACCTTTTACTCACATGCTCTTTCCATGAAATTACTATTTCTTCTGCTTAAACACTTATTTCAATATTTCTTTCTTTTAGTCTTTTAAGTTCCTTTCCTTCTTTAATTACCTCCCCATCCTCATAGAACTCCATCTAAGTTAAAAAATGGTCTGAAAAACGTGTAATTATTTCTCTCCATATACTTTTTTATCTTTTCTGGCATTACAAAGTAATCTATTTCAGTTTTAAACTCCCCTACTATATGTATACCTTCTGATCTTGACCTAGTAACACTATTCCCCACTGCAGTATCTATTCCATTATTTTTGCATCCACAATTACCTTCCAGACTTTTCCACGTATGTTACAATTACAGTCTCCAAGAATTATGTTTATACTTACTGTAACATACCGTTTGATTTTCTAAAACAGATCTTCCCTCTATTTTACACTGATAGGCACGTACAGTCCTATTACCTTAAACACTTATTTCTCCCAACTTTAAGGTGTAAAATAAAACATGGCATGGCTTTACTTGAAAAGCTCACCAAGACTCTGCCACAACTTGCTGTGAGGGAAAGGTTAGTTTGTTTTTTACTTTCTTGTATTTTGTATTTCTTCATTGTCATCTTCTGTTTTAATACATTGTGATTTATTTTTTTTTACTTTGTGTTTTATTTGTATTCTGCTTTTAATTGCATATTTAAGCTAGGAAGGAGTGCACAGCTGTGTATCTTGTGAGTTACAAAGAAATTAGAACAGGTCATTTAAGGTTAATTACCTGTGAACTGAGGGTGGAGCTAGGAACTAAATATTCTCTTTAAGGGGTAAAATAAAACATTTCAAGGCTTTACTAGACAAGCATACCAAGTCTCTGCCACAACTTGCTTTAAGGGAAAGGTTAATTTGTGTTTCCTTTCTTGTATTTTGTATTACTTCATTGTATTCTTCTGTTTTGTATATTGTGACTTATTTTCATTACACTGCGTTTTGCTTGTGCAGCCGCAGTGATGCAGTGGTTAGCATTGTCACCTCACAGCAAGAGGTTCTTCCGTTCGATTCTCAGCTGGAGTACCTTCTATATGGAGTCTGCATGTCCTCCCTGAGGTCGAGTGACGTTAAAGACATGCAGGTAGGTGCAAGCATGAATGGGTGTGCCTTCTTTGAAGGTTGGGCATCAGGCTGGCAACTCAGCACCATAAAAATCCTCTGCCAATTATGAGCAGACCAGAGTTCCGCTGTGGTGACCCCTAACCGGGAAAAAATGAAAGTCTTTTTTTACACTGCATTTTGCTTGTATTATGCTTTTACTTGCATACTTAAACTAGGAAAGATACCACAGAAATGTGTTTTATGGGTCACAGAGAAATTAGAACAGGTCAATTAAGGTCAATTACCTGTGAGCTGAGGGTTGAGCTAGGAACTCAACCTTCTGTACAGTTGTGCACCTCTGAGTTACACATCTCACTCAATATGTGTGCACTGTTGTCTGTGGAGGCCATGTATGACTATAATCTTTGCTCCCTTACTTGTCCCTTTTTGTACTGTGATACTTTCCCTCACCTTTCCTATATAAACTCTAGCTAGTTGGCATGTCACCTTGATACTTCCTGCATTATGTTATTAAAAACCTGAAAAACACTGCCCCCTCTTCCCCAGTACCATGCCTCACCCAAAGTGCAGAGGTCATTATGTCATGTGTCATTAAGTGTGTATTATCAGCCTGACATCACAGTGTCAGGGCATTGTAGTGCATTCCCACAATCACATACAAAAGTTCCTGTGTACTTCTCTTGCTTGCATCCATCCTGGCTGCTTAGTGCAATACAGTGTTACATTACCAGGTATTTTATCTTCTTTTAGTATGCCTGTATGAAAGTCCAGCATCTTAATCTAACAAACTCGTCATTCCACAGTAGTTCATGTTAGCATGGCCTCTAGTAATAAGATGGCACTGCTTTTTATCACACTAATTTGGGCCTCACAGTGTAGGCATTATGTCAATGAGGGAATTTCTTGCAGTTGTCATTGAACTATCTTAAGGTAGCTCATTATCAGCAGGTAAGTGGTGCTGTCCAGGACAGGCAACGATGTGCAGTATAGTGCCACTGGCACTATACTGCACATCCTTGCCTGTCCTGGACAGCGCACTATATGTACATTCATGATGTCTATGAAGCTTGTAGCTCATAGACATCATGAATGTGCATATAGTGTGCACATTTATGATATCTATGAAGCTTGTAGCTCATGTTTCTGTGCTGTACAGACTATAAAGTATCATGCACCCAAACCACAGATGTAGATCAAAATTATTTCAAACGACAAAACCAGTACTATATCCTTTAATAAAAGCACAAAAAAAACTCTCTAGCACCTTGACATAAAAGCCTTCCAGGAGATAATACAAACAGAGAAAGAACATCTCTTATAAAGATACATCAATTACTATAAATCAACCAATAAAACAATTAGCTAATTCTATTAGCACTTTACAATAAAAATTTCCAATTACATTCCTGGTTTAGTCCACCAGGAGTTAAAGTATTATACTTTAAAATGAAGACTGCTTCTTTGGACAATAACTTATTTTTTAAACAAATTGCATTTGTTGCTGTAACTTGTTCTAAAATACAACCTTTTAAATCCACATAAGCCCCCCCATGCATTTCATTAAAATGGGAAGCTACAGGGCTTTCTAATTTTTTATTCTTGATATCTCGAATATGTTCTTGCAGTCTAACCTTAAAAGACCTCTTGCTCTCTCCAATATAAAACAAATTGCATGGACATTTGAGAGCATAAATAATGCCCACTGCATTACAAGTATACTCTGTTACTGGTTTGTATTTTATACCATTAATTTTGTCAAAATATTTCACTACATATGGACAAACTGAACAATTTCCACATGCCCAAGTACTTACCCTTATAATTTCATGACTCATATTAATACTCGGTAAAGAAAAACTTGCATGAACTAACATATCTTTAAAATTACGACCCCTCTTAAATGAAATCAAAGGAGAATGCCATACATTATTTAATTTATATCTTCCTTTAGTAAGGAAGGACCAGTAATATTTTATAACTGCTATAATGTCATCAGAAAGTACATTATATGAAGTGACAAAATAAATCTTATTTCCTGTTTGATTTGTTATTTTTTGCAATGAATTACTACTATATTCATTTTTATTTTTTTTATATCTATTCCCGGGGAACATAACTTTTCTAAAGCTTTTCTAATAACTTCCATAGTATATCCCCTATTTCTGAACATCTGACAAGAACTGAGAATTTCTCTCTCTAAAATATCAGACTCATTACATAACCTACTAACTCTTAATAGATCCCCATAAGGCAAAGAGTTCAAAATATGGTTCGGATGACAACTATGCCCATCCAAAAAGTGTCCATCATCACCAAATTTTCTGTGTATGCTCGTATTAATTTTTCCTTCTTCATTATTACCTTTTAATATTAGATCCAGAAAAACAACCGAATCTCCACTTTGTAAACCTTCAAATACTAAACCTAACTGATTAGAACTTAACAAATTAACAAAATCTGTTATAAACTCCATACCTCCCTCACATAAAAAAATAAATCATCTATCAAGGTTAGACTGCAAAAACATATTCGAGATATCAAGAATAAAAAATTAGAAAGCCCTGTAGCTTCCCATTTTAATGAAATGCATGGGGGGGCTTATGTGGATTTAAAAGGCTGTATTTTAGAACAAGTTACAGCAACAAATGCAATTTGTTTAAAAAATAAGTTATTGTCCAAAGAAGCAGTCTTCATTTTAAAGTATAATACTTTAACTCCTGGTGGACTAAACCAGGAATGTAATTGGAATTTTTTTTTTAGAATTAGCTAATTGTTTTATTGATTGATTAATAGTAACTGATGTATCTTTATAAGAGATGTTCTTTCTCTGTTCGTATTATCTCCTGGAAGGCTTTTATCCTGAGGCGCTAGAGAGGTTTTTTGTGCTTTTATTAAAGGATATATTACTGGTTTTGTCATTTGGTATAAAGTATCATGCAGTTTGGAAGAGCATGCCTCCTATTAAGTCTCTGAAGAACAGTAAGATTTTCTTGTTCTTTTGCAACAGGAACTCTTGGCCAATATGATCTCCAGCTGTATAAGGCTGATGCCTGGCATGAGCTTGTCAGAATGGTAATCGATGCTACTGGTATCGCACCTTACGTTGAATAGTGTAGACATCAGTAGACCAACCTGCAATTGCAGCTCTCTGACCTGTTTAGTTACCATGAATAAGTTAGGAACAGCCAGCCAGACGGATTTTTACTGTAAGTATATTTTTCATTTCTTCTTTATCTTTTCATAGGTCCATCACTGTACTGAGTTCTTCCTCCTTTGTCTTACAGTGGCTGAGGAGTGAAGAAGGAACATGGAAGGATGCCACAAGACGTAAAAAAGTAACTTTCCCAGTTGTGGGGGTGCACATGCCATGTACAGTACTGTCCTGTACAGCTTTCATCATATGTCTAACATATGTGTGTACTAATATGTCCTTTTAATGTTGTTTTTATTTTTACTCCCTTATGCACATTCAGTCATGGCAGTAACAGAACAGTAGTGGCAGGGAACTCAGCCTGCACTGGTCAGTGCCTCTGGAGCTGGGTCATCAGTAGTCACCAAGACTGCCTCAGCTTTGAGAAATAGGTTACTCTACTGAAGTTGACAGAGAGGGTTCACTGGTGGCCTCTGTGGCCATTACATAGGATTGGAGAAAAGGCTCCTCTTCTGATATAAGCCTGGAGGGGTCCGTGTGTTCTCCTGGCAGCATTTGCATAAACCAGTGATATCTGTGGCAGGTCACTGATGACAGGTGTTTTATAGCTGAATTACAGTTATTTTATATCTATTTTAATGTCTGAATAGAGCTGCTCTCCTTCGATCCTGAGCTGTTTTTTTCCAGGTTCCATACACTAGATCGAATTTTCACTAATTCGAAATAGTGCATGGAATGCTCACTGCAGCAAAAGTGCACTTAATCGTAAGTGCACTTACACGAAGTTTAGTACAATGAACAGGTGTTGTACTGAACTTCCGTGCAGTATTCACGGACCTTAGGGTTAGGGCACGGGTCATAGTAAGGGGATAGCCCATAGGGCTATCCCCTTACCATGACCCGTGCGCTAATCCTAAGGTCCGTGATGACTGCAGCGCAGTGAAGGACATAACAATGTCCTCCACTATGGTGTGATAGTCACAAACCTTGGGGTTAGGGCATGGGTTAGGGTAAGGGGATAGCTTTACTAACTATCCCCTTACCCTAACCCATGCCCTAACTCAAAGGTCGTGACTATTTCACCATAGTGGAGGACATAGCTTGTTTTTTATGTCCTCCACTGTGCTGTGATGTTTTTGGTGAAGTGCACTTATGCAAAAGTTCACTTTCATTAAAGTGAACTTTCGCAGAAGTGAGGCTTCCTATTACAAGTTCGAAGTAGTGAACTTTCGTTCTTGTAATAGGAATCCGTTTTTTCCAGTTATTTTACATCTTTCTACCTGATTCTGTTTTATCTGCTGGAAACACCTGTCTATGCACAGCTGTCTGAAGTGTGTCAGCAGCTAGATGCCTGACTCTCAACCATGAATCATCTTGTGGGATGGCTGGTTGAGTCATGCAGCAGGCAAGTCCTGATCACTGGCCCACTAGAGGCACAGCCTGCACATGACATCAGCAGTGTAGGTGACTAATGGCTGGCTTGGCCTCTTGGCCAGAACAACATTAAACACATACCCTGCACTTTTCACCATCTTTATGTTCTCTCTTTACCTTGTTTGTTGTGCAGTCTTCTCCATCACCAAGTTTTCACCCTCTGTCTCTTTGTGTCCATCTACTGTTATCCGCACCTTTTGTGACAATACCAGCCATGTCTTCCTGTATGCATTTTATGTTTGCATGTCATTACAATCTTCATTTCTCCCTCTTTCCCAGCCATAATAATTTCTCACTACCCTCCACAGCTTCTTTTCTTCTTCTAATACACTAAATGTGAGCCTTTCTCACAAAAAAATGCCCTTCCTCTTACCGCAGTTATACAATGAACTTGATTTGCACTGTTCTGTCTCTCCCTGGCCTATGTGGCACTGCGTGTATGTGGCAGTGATGCAGTGCTTCACTGCACATGTGACTGTGCATAGTCTTGAACATGCTCAGGCATACCTGTGTGATTTTCCTGTGATGTCAACTACTTGAATCACATATTTACTATTTTTAATTTATTCAAGGGAATAATTTCTCATATTCTGAAAGATGGTTAACTCAAAGAACAACCATTCTGATTATGCTATTAAAAAAAGAATTACATCTGGTGACAACAACACTTCAAGAATTAACTATTAAAATAATGAAAGTCCAAGAAAATCTTCAAGAAATAAAAGAAAACAGTGTCTTAAACAAACTAATATATTTAAAGACTTATTTCAACAGCTTCAATCAAAAGTTTCAGATATTGAATTTGCATTAACTGGTATTGATAAGTGACTAAAAGAAAATGAATGTCAAACAGAAACACTAAAAAACACAATTCCTGACTGATAGAGAAACTGGATGATTTGGAAAACCAAGAGAGAAGCAACAACATAAAATATATGGTCTGCCTGAAATGTCAGAAGGTGATGATAGGTCTCTTTCTTAACAACTTGGATTCCTTAAATACTTAATCTACAAGAAAGTTTCTCTCATGGGATGATAACAGCATACAAGTCGATTGGAAAAACATCTGATTCTCATACTACAGCTAAGCCCAGATAATTTATAGGAATGTTTTTATCTTGTTTAGACAAAGAACTAGTAATAAAGTCAGGTTGGTCAAAAGCTCCAATAAGATCTGGACACTCAGCTCTTAAGATCTGACGATGATTATTCATCCAAAACTATATAGCTTAGAAGGAAAACATGTCAATTAATTAAACATCTTAAAGAACACAGCATCAAATCTCAAGTTGTCTTTCCTGTAAAATAAGACATCAACTGTCTTCTGGCACTAGAATTTTTTTATGCTACTGTGGAAGAGCTCTCATTTATTAAAAATAACATCATTTCTCTCTCAAAGGATATGGACTCAATATCTTTGACTTCTAAAAGGTCATCAGAAGACAATTGGTCATATGGTAAGAAAAAAAAACAGACTTTTCTAAAGGTATAGCTATTAAAATAATATGGACTATTCAGTATAATATGTTTTATATTATTATAATTCTTCTTCAGCTAAATACAAGGTAAAGTTTTTTGTTTAGCTGTTCACTTTCTTATCTTTCCTTCATATAAAGTTACCTGAAAAAACAATTATACTAGCTTTCACCTCCTTCATTAGTACTACATTCATTTTATATTTTCTCCTCTATAAACAAGTTTGTTTCTACCTTCTTTACATTCGCTTTTCATTCAAATGTACTTAAATGTTGTTCTCCATATATTTTGTTAAAAGAGGGGTACTTGTAAAGTAGGTTAATTACAGTTAAAATTAATCCATTTTAAATTTAAAAATGTTATTTTTTTTTGGGGGGGGTGATAATATATCCATTAGTAATATTATTGTTAAACTAGAAATGGGAGGGCTTTATTACAAACTAAGTTATCACTTCCTTTCAACTTCTAACATGGCTACTGATAAAAGGTTTGCTTCTCGCATTTAGTAGATAGTATTACAGCTAATGTATTCTAATTCATGGGTGAGAAGGAACATTCTCTTTTGAAGCTCGAACATAATTTGTAATATGTATGAGATGTTGAAATGAGAATGATGGGGACTGGATGTTTTCTTGTCTCTGAGCTTGAGAGGTACGTGGGTAAAGATTTTGTAAAACTGAGTTTTTAATCTTGCTTCTGAGATTAAGAGGTACATGGGTAGAGAGATTGGAAAAATGAGTCTTGCTTGAGAGGTACATGGGTAAAGCATATGTAAAAATTATGTTTTATTCTCCTTTTGCTCTTGTAGTTTTTCTTATCTTAGTGATATCTTGTTTTGGTGACTTGTATGGATTTAATCAGGTTAAATAAATAGGATGAGTTGCTTTTATGAATGTTACACAAAGAAGCTTTCTGACTGATATTGTATGTGATGGTTGGATTCAAATGAGGATGTCAAAGTATGTGATCTTGAGCTCGTGGGTAAGCTTTCCCACTAATTGTATGTCTTATGGGAAGGTAGTCTTTAGTGGAGAGTCAGAAATTTCACATTATGCTGTTAGTTCATTGTAAAGTGAGAATCAGATGTTATGACAGTTATTTAAGCTTTAGGATTCAGGATGGAATGTGCATGTTAAAGCAAGTTATAAAGACGTACATGGACACAAACAGCAATGGTCTGAATTTCAGTACACATATCTCGTATATAACTTAATACTTAATGAAAACCTTGATGCCCAGTAATGATCAGTATTGATTGACTCCTACTTGATTAAATGAACTGTATACTGATTGTTTAATGTACTGCAATTCTCAATAAGTGGAGAATAGGCTTTCAAAAATAACAGATGTATGTCTTCATGTTTTGCAAGGAAGTTTCTCTGGAACCATGAGGGTTGCTAGGCAGTTATATATAGCAAGCAAGGTGTTTTTTTCTAGTGATATTCTTAAGGTTTTAAACACGATTTTATAGCTCTCAGTAAACACAGTATCTATAGGGATTGTAATATTTTGCAAATAATATACATTTTAAATGCAGTCATTTAGTATTTTGTTCATTCAGCTGAGTGCATGCATATGAAACTAAGCAAATATGTTTGTGACTCTTGATAGTTGAGATAATTATAAACACATGCAATTTATGTTAATATAAGTACATCTATGTGTGTGTGTGTGTGTGTGTGTGTGTGTGTGTGTGTGTGTGTAGATATATATATATATATATATATATATATATATATATATATATATATATATATATATATATATATATATATATATGTATAAGAGTATATATGAGAGGGTGTAGGTATGTCTATATATTTAGATATTATATGAACAATAGTTAATATCTCTTCATCTGGACTAGATGGAGATCAAATGCTAATGCAGTTGTGCATACATTTGTGTATGCTTTGAGATTAATTCTTTCAGTCCTCAGATTATTGTTGCAAATGTAGACAGGCAATGTTTGACATCTAGAAGGATTAATGGAGTGTGGCTTTGGAGACACTAAAAGATGTCACTTCATTGTAATGAACTATACTGAATTTATTTTGTATGCCTTATTGAAATTTATGAGACCTGTTTGACAAAGTATTTTTTATTTCAAAATTGTTTTCCTACCAACTTAATAGATTTCAACTATAGGCCAAAGCTATTTTTTGCAACAGAAAAGAATGCATTTCTTATCAATCAATAGAAAAGCAACAGTGTTCACATATTGTATACACTATGTATAAAAATAGATCAAATCATAATTTTTATCCAAGGTAGCTTGGATATGTATGAAATTTCAGCAGATACATATTCTTACAGAATTTTTTGAATAAATTAATTTATTTAAATATTAATCTTTTTTCTTAAATATCTTGCAAGCAAAGATGTCATGAAGTATTATCATATCCTAACAATGATTTAGATAAAGATTTAAGTTTAATATATACAGAAAAGTGTGTCTATATCACTTCATTGAATCCTCAATCTGTCAAACCCCTATTCATCAAACTTTATCCATCAAAAAACATTTCAGTGAACAGTTATACCATTGAAACATTTTCCTTGTGAAAGAAGCTACTTAGCCACCAGAGTGATCATAACAAAAATGGCATTATTTTAAACTCTGAAAAATCCACAAATAGGCAGGCAAACCGAGATAAAATCCGTTTATTATAAAACTAATTATAGAACTTAAAGTGCTTTTCGTAAGTGATATATACGAACTTCTTCAGAAAAACTTTAAATTCCCTAAGGTGGGGGGGCTTTACCCCCACACCCCCCAAAGTGGTTGGATGTGCCCCCTCACCCCCCTATTATATATACCAACTCTGAGATCACACTACGTTAGGGAAAAGGGCATATTTGGAAAAATGGCCAACTAACTCAGTTCCCTGGGAAAAGGTTTAAATGATGTAACTGTTCGCTGACATGGTGTTCGATGGATAAAGATTTGACAAAGTAAGTGTTCAACAAAATGATATAGACCCCAGTAAAGTAACACCCTTGTATATTAAAACATTGTTCCTGTTATATGATATTATGTGATATATTTACTTATTTAAATTATGTTGATTAGGTTACTCCACATATAACATTGTATGTATGAAGAGAAAGTGAGCGAACTGTATTACAATTCTGAGAGTTAAAAAAGTTCAGTTACAGGCTTGCTGTTCCTGAACTGTTTGAAAGTTTCTGTGAGGCCATTTTTGCTTGGGCTGAAGGAGGGTCTCTGTGTTCATCAGTGGCAGTGACTAACATTGAGCAGCTTCCCTGCCCCCCGGAGAGGTGGTTACTGACTTGAAACTGTAGTTTTATTGGCCACTAGGGGTCATTTCCATAACTCCTTCATTTGTCCTCAGAGGAGTGGTTTAAGGCAGTAACTTGTAGTTTATTGGCCATTTTGGGTCATTTCCTGTCTTTTCCAGCCCCCTGCTATAAAGCACGCTTTAGCGCCAAGATTAGCGATTTAGCCCGATGAAGCGGAGTTGCTACCGTTGCACACTAGGGCAGCAGCGGTTAAGCAGGTTTAAACTATTCGGCTACCTAAAGTCCACTCTTCAAATTTTCCCTTAAAACTACCTTCCTCGAACTATACTACTGATCTAATCAGCTTATCCTATAATTAAAAAGATCATCTCTACTTGACGCCAAGTAGACTATTCTCTATCTGTTAAACGTAGCACTTGCTCCTACAGTACTTATTACCTTGATACGGCACTCTTGTCATAGATAGTACCCCAAAAGGCAACCCCCATTTCTCGGTTACCGACGTCCCCTCGGATCTTTTTAAAGTTTTTTTTGTCTATTCCTTCTAGCATGTCGAGGGATCAGTTGCTAGTGTCCTTTCCTGCTCAGCTGGTTAACCTGGGAATATTGAGGCAATGTTACAATTGCCTCATGTACACAGACAACCCTCTCCTCCTCCCACAAAACACAAATACATGCGAGAGATGCAACTATACGGCCAAACTGGAGGCTGAGCTCTCTCAACATAGGACTGGCAAGACCAGTCAGGAGGAGAAGGTTACCACACACACTATAGACCCAGTCTCACATAGTACCATTACAACCTCAAATCATACACATAAACACACAAAGACATACTGGAGGCTCTGATCAAAAATCTACCAAAACAGCAGAGGCCACCAAAGCAGACACCCAAACAACCACCACCTCAGAACACAACACCTGCAACACATAGACCTCACAGTCAGAGTGTCAAACAGTCACAGCCCTTAAGGCCAAACACAATGCCAGACACACTAGTCATTGGTGACTCCATAGTCAGACACACTGACGTCCCGCTCACCAGACTGAGTAAGGAGAAGGTCACAGTAAGCTGCCTGTCGGGCGCTAGAATCCGCCACATAACGCAAGCACTCAGGTCTCTCAACAGCAGGTACAAATATGACTCAGTCATTGTCCACGCTGGTGTAAACGACCTGAGACGCACCTCCTTGGACTACATGAAAAGAGACATTGAGGAGCTCTCTGATTATGTAGCCCAGGCAGGTATGACCCTGACCTTGAGCAGTATCCTACCTTCACCAAGAATGATGC
>NC_056737.1:642504113-642754113 GCF_019279795.1 Protopterus annectens
AAAAACATCAAGACTGTATTACCGAAAGGGAAGTTTGACGAAAGTGCAGTTTGCTGAGTTCCCTTTAAGGGAAAGTGGTCCTGGCAATGTGAGACACAGGACTTCATATCCATGTCAGTACTGTGGCATGGAAGACATGCCGGCAACTGGAAGGCAAATGTTTAATTTTAGAGTGTTTTACATAGGAATTTTATATCGCTTTGACTTGTAGGTGCAGATCATACTAAAGTGACACTCAGGGAATCCACCAGTGTTGTCACTGTAGTGCGATCTCAGAGCTGATATATATAATTTTATGGAGATGCATACTCCCTTTTTGTTTGTTATTTGTAACTATATTCAAGTTTCAACATATTCCCCATCTAATTCTTATTATTTAAACTCAATACTAAAAATATTTAAGAAAATAAAATTGTCTAATTTGAAATATAAAGTTTAGCTTGAATCTCTTATTCCCATTTCTTTAATAAAAAAAATGTAAACATACCAATGCAAACGCTTAACTCATGGAAAAATTCAACATCTGTACTATGGTTATCAATGTCTTGAATGAAAGATAGTTAAGTCAATAGATAACATTTGTCTATAATAATGATATAATTTATTTACAAATATTTTTAAATTCAGTTCAAACCAGACTCTCTCCATTATGCATTTCAAGTAGTTTAGTGATTCCTGAATTGCTACAAAATTTATTTGAAATAATATATAATTTTAGGAGTCTACTTCAAAAGAATGAAAACCCATATTACCAAAGATGACATCACTGAGACAACATCACCAAAATGAATTTAACGATGACCACAATGCCAAAGGATTTTACAGGGTAAGTATCTGGGTAGCCCAAAAAATGTGCCCTTTTCACCACTGTAGTGTGATCCCAGAGATGGCATATTTAGTTGGGGGGGTGTAGGGATCATAGCCCCCCTCAGGTTAGTTTCAGGTAGTGCAGTGCAGTGCATTTCTTGTTACATGGTGGCCAACTGGATACTTACACTGTGAAATCTTTCAGCATTGTGGACGTTCGTTAAAGTTAGGTTTCGGCAATGTCGTCTCAGTAATGACATTTTCAGTAATTTCGGTTTTCATTCTTTTCAATGAGAAACTGATAATTTAATTTCCAAATTACATTTAATACCGGCTAAAGATGATTCCGATTTAAATGACCAATTTTTGGAACTTTTTTTTTCCAAAGAACATTTTGTATTTTTTTTCAACAAAATAAAAAACAACTTCTTTCTTCTATTAAAAATTCTTCTTGGACACTTTAGTGGAGTATATTTACATGGAAATTTTTGTTTAGAGTTTTTTAACTCCTGAAAGAACTGCTAAAATGAGAAAAGAAATCAATATTGAATGTTGAAGATATAAAAATTATACAAAGGCTAATTGACCACATATGTTTCATGATCACAGTATGCTACAAAATATTTTTCTAAGGTTCAGGAATTTCTTAAAGCCTTATGGAATGAAACCTCCATTTTAAAGAAAGAAAGGGTTCTTAATATTTTAGACACAACAAATTAAAAAAAAGACTATCTATATCTAACTTGGACAATACTTGCTGTGGCTAGAAAAATAGTCACAAGGAGCTGGAAGACTTCTACTCAATCAAAGTCTGAAGACTTTCTAATTCTTCTAAAAGACACAGGGCCGGATTTATGAAAGCTTGCACGGAGTGCAAGAAGAGTGTAGGAGCTCACGCCGGCAATATGTCTGCCGTGCGATCCAGGTACAGCTGGCAGGGGGGGTGCACGAGAGCTGCTAAAGCTACTCTTGCACGGACAGCATCATGGTATGCAAATTACCTCATTTGCTGGTGAAAGCCATGCAAATGAGGTAAATTTGCGATCCAGGAAACACTAACCTGTCCGTGGAAGATTAGTGTTAGCTGCAGAAATGTGCTCCATTGGTAATGGAGTACCATTCTGCAAATAGCTAAACAGAGCTATGACAGCTCCAAGTAAAGGATGCATACAGTTGAAGAAGCATGCCAATGGCCAAATATAAGGCCATTGGTGTTTATAAATGTTTAAAAATATAAAAATGTAACTTTTTTCCCCGATCTCTGATGTTTAAGCATAGCGCAGCACTGCACAAATGTGCGGCGCTTATAAAAACAAGAAAATAATTTAAAAAAAGCCAAAAATAGGCATTTTCACTAAAAAACTTATTCTGCCATGCAGATGAATGGCAGGCTGAAGACAATATGGCCACTGAGTAGTGGTTGCTAAGGGGGGAAGCTCAGTGTTAGAGATGTAACCATGCATTAGTAGGCAATCCTATGCAAATGAGGATAAGGATAGTGAATCCCAATTTTCCTCAGCATGTGAGCCATGTCCCAAGAGTGTAAGAGTAGGAGTAGGTGAGTAGTAGAGTAGAATATAGGTGACATCATGAGGGAGTGTGTCAGACAGGCTGTAAGCTAATTGGAGCACAGTGGCTTATGTTTGCTTTGAGTTGCTCAGGATTGCAAGAGGCGTGCCTACAGTTGTCCTATTTGAAATCCTCAAACCAAAGGTGCATAATGTTAAAAGATAGGAAACTCCTTGCAAACATGCACACAGCGTGTGTGCGCATGTGTGCATGTTTGCGCTTGTTTTGTGCGGCGCTTCGCCCGGGTGGAAACAGAAAATCTAAAGGAAGGAAAAGAAGTAGTAGGAAGTTAACCAAGGAGAACTAGCAGAGCTGCCAGGTGAAATATATCAGAATCAGCCAATTACACAGGCAGCAGACTAGCCCAGCCCAGCCCAGCACTTTGAACTCTGCAAACAGCATTCCCCCTGTTTTTTCCCAAGAACTCTGCAACACTGCAGTATACAAAGAGGGAAAACTTAAAAAGCTTAAGTCAGACAAAATGCTAGGGACTGCTCTTGCTGTCATAAATCAACATGTGCAAGGTGCTGAGGGTGGTGATGTTGTGAATGCTGCTGAGCAACCCACAGTGAGGAGACAGAGAAGAGTGTACAAACCCAGGGTAACCTACCATGGGCTACATGAGCTGGAGATAGTGGAGCACTATAGGGTGGACAGAGACCTCCTACAGCAAATTGTTGAGCTGTGCCGGCCACACCTCACACACAGAACCAACAGAGGGGAACCCATCCCAGTGTATATGTGTTGGCCTAAGAATACTAGCTACAGGTACCTTCCAAAGACCAACTGGTGATATGATGGGGATTTCACAGGCATCAGCATCCAGGGTACTCCACCAGTTCCTGGATGCCATGTCAGCACATGTCGGTGACCACGTATATTTCCCCAGTTCCCCTGAGGCATTGGCCAGCAATATGTGTCTTTTCCACCAAATAGAAGAATACCCTGAGGTAGTAGGTGCAATAGACTGCACGCACATATGCATCAAAGCACCACCTGGTGAGCGGGATAGGGTCTACATCAACCACAAGGGCTTCCTCTCCATCAACTGCTAGGTCGTGTGTGATGCCCAGGGCATAATAATGAATGTGTGTGCTGGCTGCCCTGGAAGCTATCACGATTCCCACATCTGGCATCTGACGCAGCTGTACCAGAGATTTGCCAAAGGGGACATCCCTGATGGTCACCTAGTAAGGGATGCTGGATAAGCAGTGGAGCCTTGGCTGATGACACCCATCAGAAATGCACACACACCTGAACAAGAACACCATAATGAGGCACACGCACAAACAAGAAACCTAATTGAGCGTGTGTTTGGGATGCTCAGTTCATGGTTCTGGTGCCTGGACACATCTGGTGGAGCCTTGCAGTTCTCACTAACTACATGTACCCAAATTGTTAGGGTATGCACCATGCTACACAATATGATCCTGTGGAAACAGCTGTAGCAGGAACAGCATGGGGCAGGGCCAAACAGCCCCCCACCATTGCCAAGGCCTGCACAGGCACAGCGTGACTCAGAGGAGGAACAACCTGAGCCTGCCCCAGTAGGCAGAAGGAGGTGTGCCCAGTATGCCCTGGCCTTGGCAAAGAGGCAACGCATAGCACATACACTGACTCAGTAGGAATCCTGGAAATTACACCTCTATCTGACTGGCACAAAAAAAGGGATGTCTAACTTGACACTACCTGTTTTCAAACATGTATAGGGAGTGTACTATGTGCATCCGACATAGGCAGCCCTGCAGCACCACCTGAGGCAAGAGTGCCCTATTTTAAGCAATATAAAGCACTGCTAAGCACATTTTACCAGTATTAAGCATATTTAAATGCAATTGCGCGTAGCTGCGCACCGTGCTAACCAGCACAACGTCGGGCAACATCAGGCAATGTTGAGCAATGTTGAGCAACGTTGGGCAAAGTTGGGCAAAGTTGAGCAAAGTCGGGTAAACACGCTCACACCTGCTTTACTGTTCCTTAACCAGTCAGGACTGCCCAGCAGGAAAATAAAAAGCAGTGACAGGGCTCGAACTCAAGATACTGTGCACTATAGTCACAGTACTGAACCACTAAGCCATGACAGCATTTCACTGGCACAGACACAACTTAAGTCACTCACACATACCAGTTGGGAGGGTCACATACCTAACAGTCACAGCCAGCAGGACAATTGTAGACAAACGCAAACACAAACAAATGCTGTATCATGCCCTCTGAAGAGGCATATGAGTAACCTCCCTCCAGGCCTATGCAGACAGATAATAGCAGGCCAGGCAATGTGATGTGGGTTGGGTAGGCTATGAAGTCACAAATTAATACACATGTAATTGGAAGCTAAGGTCTGTAGTATATTGGTATGCCTCAAACCAGTACGATAGGCAACAGTACAGACTGAAATGGAGTATCTGACATAGTGCAGGCCTAGCAAATGTGTATAAGTGTCAGGTGTATCCCTCATCCTATGTACACCCACAGTAACAATCAGGTGTGCCCCCCCAGGTAGAAATGTACAAATAATAGCTGTTCCCCCCTGTATGAAGAAATGTTGATAAGTCTATGCAAATTGACTCATGGAAGCCCTGCAGGCACAGCGTGCTTCCTGTCTATGTACAACACAAAGGTGAGCCCTGAAGTAAAAACCAACTTGAATTTTCACACACATATATAGCATATATATGCCCATAGTGGGCATGCTCACACACTTAAACAAATTTAGCAAATGTCAGTCAACCACATACTGAAAGGTCATACTGGGCATGCTCACACACTTAAACAAACGAAGCAAATGTCAGTCAACAACATACTGAAAGATCATACTGGGCATGCTCACACACTTAAACAAATGAAGCAAATTTCAGTCAACAACATACTGAAAGGTCATACTGAGCATGCTCACACACTTAGGCCATGTCTGAGTACAGCAATGGGCCACACATATCTGGCAGTTGCAATTCTTACTCCAGACACATGTCACTATTCACCAATCCTACCTTGCACACACAGTGATATGAAAACAGACCCATATAATATATTGGACCCCTGTCATAATCAAACTATGTAATACAAGTACTTAAGTTGTTCAAAGAAATTGAAAATCCAAAGAAGATCAATAAATCTCCGATCAGTATCATCAAGAAACAATGAACACTCCTAACATTATCCAAGCCATGTTCTGGCATAAATATTGCCAAAGAGTCCATAGAGAACCATGAAGCTTTCTTTAGCTATGTCAGAAATATCAATGTAAACTCATATATGTTCTGAGTCAGTGCAAAGTGTAAATTAATACATGTACATGACTGACATTGCCAACATCTTGTCAGACAGGTTCATACATATTTACCCCCCTCTCACTGACAAAAGGGCCCATTACCATACCTGGAGATTGTGAAAAGCCAGAAATCACATATACAATGGTTAAACAGCTCTATCCAAACCTAAAAACATGGCGTCTATGGGATGCCTTGGTGTCCCTGACTGTGTCATATGTGAACTCCAAAACAAACACACCCTGCACCTGAACAGTCTGTTGAGACTCACCCTCTGTACAGGATATGAAACTATTGAATGGGTTACAGCAATGTTTGGCACACTCCACAAGTGTTGATGCACAACAGACCATGGGAACTATTGTCTTATAAGCCTAATAAGCCTGATCTGCAAGACCATGGAGTCCATCATTATAGAACTCATAAACAGAGCTATTGGGAGCCTACAAGCACCCAACCCTACCCATTTTGGTTTGGTCAGGGGCAGATCATGGTCCCTAAACCTGCTAGACAGTTTTCAAGGCAGTTACCCAGGACATACATCAATGAAATGAGCTCCACATGGCCTACTAGACCTTGAAAAGACCTTTTCCAACATCCCACACACATGTTTTATACACAAAATCAACAACCTGTGCATAAACACGTATGTCATCTGATGGATTGCCAACTGGGGCACAGATAGATCCCACAAGGTAAGAATTGTGGTCTCCCTGTTGGACTGTAAGCTGGTAACAACTGCTGTCCCCCATGGCTCAGTCCTGGGACCCCTCCTGTCTGGTGTATACTTTTCAGAAATACAGTCAAACACACGAAGGCTATGGTTAGCAAAGTTTGTGGATGACTGCAAACAGGCTGCCATAATCAATGTTTGGGACAACAGAGACATCCTTAAAAAGGGTCTCAGTCAGACAGATATGGTGTCAAAATTATGGCCTTGAGCTACAGTCATACAAATACCACATAGGTGCCAACACCCTAAATATGGAGGTAATAATAAGGGATCTATGGACACGTGGATAGTCATCTCTACTTTCAGAAACACATTCAAAAAGTGGTTAGAAAATCATGCTATGTGTTCCCACAAATTGCCAAAATCTTTGCATGTAGGTCAAAGGAGGTTCCCTGTACTCACCAGTCATCAAACCCATCAGAGAGTACCACGATACACTTGCAATGAATCTGACTAGGCACCTTCAGAAGCTGGAAATACCACTGAAGTACCTCAACAAGAGGACTACTGGCCTCAAACAGTTGCCCCATGCAACAAGACTGAAGGAACTCAATCTGTACTCTGCCGCATGCTGTCTACTCAGGCGATCTCTGCCCAACAGACAGGTCCATGTCCAATGCAGAACTGATGTACATGCTCTATCTAAAGTAAACCCAAGCTCACTGTGCCACATGCTCTAGGGATATAATCATCACAGCAATAAATAGAACATGTTGGAGGAATACATTACAAACTCATAGACTTTCCTTGCTTTGGAACAGTCTCCCAACCTACATTAAGCTGAGTCTCTCACTGACACTCTTCCAGAGGAGCCTTGATGAGTGTATGTGAAACTGAACTGTCACACCATGGATCACTTCCTCAGCTCTACTACACAGAGGCATAGGGAACTAACCCCATGTGTGGTGATAGCTGCACACTCTGGCCATACTAATATATGCCTTTAGGCAGCCTATTACCTACCTATGTACCTATATATATGTAGGGGAAATACAGTATAATAAACCAAAGATGGATGGGCAGAGATGTGTGTAAGAGGGTGACCATGACAGGGAGCCATCCAGGACTGTCCCACCCAGCACACATCCCAATGGCACAAAATACATGAGGTGCACATCTCACCCACTGTACATAATAGCCACCAGTATCTGTAAGCATTACAGTGTATGTGGTGCATGTGCCTGCTGTACAACATGACTGTATATAGAAGTGCACATCTACTATCTGTAGACATGTACCTGTCACATAGGTCCATAGGTATGTAGTAGACTATCTTCAAGAAGGCATATATTAGCCTAGGCAAGTTGTGCAGCTTTCGCCACCCCATTGGTTAGTCTCCTAAGCCCTAGTTCTAATAGTTAGTACCCTAAGCCCCTTTCTAGTGGGGCTGCTGATGTGATGCCTGGTGCGAATTGTCTGTTTCCCATCCACTCATCAAGATTCCTGTTGAAGAGTGCCAGTGAGGGGCTCTGTCTGATGTACATTGGGACTCTGTTCCACAGTAAGGGAAGTGTCTGGGATGGTACTCTATCCCACCAGCATGTTGTATTCATTGTTGTGATGAGGTTCATATCCCTGGAGTGTGTAGTGTGACTCAATTTTGTTATCCTTAGATGGAGCATGTTCAACAGTTATGTGTTGGACATGGCTCTGTATGTTAGGCAGAGTGTGCCTCTGAGTAGGCGGTACGCAACGGAGAACAGATTTAGTTTTACCAGTTGTGTTGCACAACACAACTGTTTGAGGCCAGTAATCCTTTTGGTGAGGTACCTCTGTGGTTTCTCCAGCTGCTGGATATGCTTAGTCGAGTACATCCAGAATGGTGCATTGTACTCAATGATGGGTCTGATGACTTAAGAGTAGAGGGCCACCACTACCTCTTTTGATCTTGATGCAAACCCTTTGTTGATTAGGTGGGCCACATAGGATTTCCTAATCACTTTGGCAACATGGTTGTCAAAGGAAAGATGACTATCTACTTGTGTCCCCAGATCCCTTATTACCTTGTCAGTTTTTAGGGGGTAACACCTATGTGGTATTTTGTGGGTACTTTGTTTTCCCCAAAGGGGATTACTATGCATTCTTTCACACTGTGCTTGAGGCCATGATTCTGACACCACACATCTGTCTCACAGAGTCCCTTCTGGAGAATATTTGTGCCATCCGGGGAATCTATTATGGCAAACACTTTACAGTTCCCAGCAAACTTAGTCAACCACAACCCTCCTGTGTTGGCATGTACTACTGAGAAGTCTATACCAAACAGGAGGGACCCCAGGACTGAACCCTGGGGGACACCAGTTGTTACCGATTTAGAGGCTGACATGTAGCCAGCAACTCTTAATTTGTGGGATCTATCTGTGAGCCAGTTTGCGCCCGCATTGGTGGTGCTGCGGTAGCGTTGTCGCCTCACAGTAAGACGGTGTTTGGTTCGATTCTCAGCTAGAGTGTCTTCTGCGTGGAGACATGCATGAATGGGCGTACCTTCATTGAAGGTTGTGCGTCAGGCCTGGCAAGCCAGTACGTAAAAATCAACTGCCAATCATTAGCAGACCGGAGTTCCGCTGTGGTGACCCCTAACCAGGAAAAGCCGAAAGACACAAAATCTGTGAGCCAGTTTGCAATCCATCTTGTGATGTATGGATTTATGCCCAGGTTGGTGAGTTCATCTATGATAGCTGACTGGGGAAAGGTGTCAAAGGCCTTAGCAAGGTATAGGTAGGCTGTGTGAAGCTCCTTTCAATCATCTGTAGTCTGGGTAACTGTCTCAAAGAAATCCACCCAGTTCAGGAGGTGTGATCTGCATTTAACAAAGCCAAACTGGGTGTGCTCAACTGTGTGAAGGTTCCCATTGTCTTTATTGTAGACTTCCATTATGATTGGCTCCATTGCCTTGCAGATCAGACTCATCAGGCTCATAGAGCAGGAATAACAAGGGTCTTTTGTGGCCCCACCCCTGTGGAGTGGGAAGAATGTTGCTGTGTAACATTCTATGGGTACATATCCTGTAGAGAGGATGTAGAGAGAGGTGTAGGTATCCTTGATGAATATGGATACATCCTCACCCTATGTGCTATGATTCAGGTTCTGATGCTGGAAGGTATGGAATGAGTAGTATCCTGGTAGTGCTGGTGTGCTCTCTGGAGGCTTGAACTAGGTTTCTGTTACTGCACAGATATCAATATTCCCCATACTGAGAAGTGCCTCGAGTGTGTGCATTTGGAGGCTGGGACTTCTGACAATGAGTAGCATTTAGCTCACTTTGTGGTTATTTGTGTTGGTTACAGGGTTTGATTTGTCCTGAGTGACCGGTGACCACACCTGAAGTCAACGCCTTATTGGTCCGATCCAACCATAAGCTAATTACCCTACATATCCACATTCTGCCCTCACCGCCCCCATTAAGGAATTCATGTTAAAAAATTTCTCCAAAGCCAACTTCATGCTTCTTAAGACAGAAGTGGTGAACTTCATGACACCCATGCAGATGGACAATACACTTACGACTACTGAATCCTACACAATTGCACTTTATAAGCACTTACATGAGTGCATGGATCATGCTATGCCAAACAGAACAAAGACACTATCCTCCAAAAAAAGGAAGCCAATCTGGTGGTCTCCTGCCATAAACAAACTGTACAACAGAAGGAAGAAACTGTTGCAAAAAAGAGTAAAATCCCATGAGTGGAGGAGCTCCCTTGTCAGCCTCAGTAAGAACCTGCGATCCCTGATAAAATCCTCCAAAGTTAGTTACGAAAACAAAATAGCCACTGATTCTAAAGGCAACCACAAAGCATTCTATAGCTATGTCAAGAATCTCAATGGCAACACTCAGATCTGCTCTGAGTTACAGCAAAATGGTACTAAATATACAGACCCAACTGATATTGCCAACCTCCTGGCAGATAGATTCGGTGCTAATTTTACCCCCCTCTCACCCATTAAAGAGCCCATTTCTATACCAGAAGAATGCAAAGTTCCTGTAATCACAGCTGCACAGGTAAAAACCACACTCTCCAAAGCCAGGAACACAGCATCCATGGAACCATGCAACATTCCAGGCTGCGTTCTACACGAACTACAGAACGAACTGGCACCATACCTAAGTGCCATGTTCAATCATAGCCTCACCTCAGGCTTTGTGACTACTGAATGGCGCACAGCGATGGTTATCCCACTACACAAGGGGGGAGCCACCACGGACCCCAGGAACTAACACCCCGTTGAGCCTGGTCTGCAAGGCCATGGAACATATCATCATGGAACTTATAAACAAAGACATTGGTAATCTCCAAACTCTGGACCCCAATCAGTCCAGGTTTGTAAAAGGCAGATCATGTCTCCTAAACCTGATAGACTTCTTTAAAGTAGTCACCAAAGCTGTGACAAGGGTAAGGTGGTTCACACAGCCTATCTAGATCTTGCGAAGGCTTTCAACACCATCCCCCACTCTGGAATTATAGATAAACTCACTAAAGTAGTTATAAATCCCTATGTAACAAAATGGGTTGCCAACTGGCTCACTGACAGAACCCACACTGTGAAAGTAGCAGACTCCAAATCCGACTTCAGACCAGTGACAAGTGGAGTACCACAGGGTTCCGTCCTGGGTCCTGTCCTTGTTTGGTATCTACTTCTCTGAAGTACAGGCTAACACAGAAGGTCTTTGGCTAATGAAGTTCGCAGATGACTGCAAACTAGGAGCCATAATTGAAACTACTAATGATGTGGACATCCTACAAAAGGGCCTCACTGAGACAGATGCCTGGTGTCAAAGCCATGGCCTCAGGCTCAATGCCAAAAAGTGCATTGTCATCCCCTTTGGTAAAAACTCTGTACCTATGAACTACAACATAGGCGGTAGTATACTTAACACCGAAAGTATTTTAAGAGACCTTGGGACACAGGTGGACAGTAGTCTCTCCTTTGATAATCACATTGCCACAGTAGTCAGGAAATCCTTCTATGTGGCACACCTCATCACAAAAGGTTTCTCATGCAGAACAAAGAGGTCATTGTTCCCCTCTACTCATCACTCATTAGATCCATTATAGAGTACAACGCCCCTTTTGGTATGTACCTCACAAGACATCTACAACAACTAGAAAGGCCGCAGAAATACCTCACAAAGAGGATTACTGGCCTCAAACACATGCCCTACACAGACCGTCACAAAAAACTCCAGCTTTACTCCGTCACATATCGCCTACTCAGAGGTGATCTCTGCCTAACATACAAAGCTATGTCAAACCCAGAGCTGTTGGACATGCTCCACTTAAAGAAACCCCAATCCCACTGAGCCACACGCTCTAGGGACCTAAACCTTGTCACCACAATAAACAGAACATGCCAGAGGGATAGATTCCTGTCCCAGAGACTTCACATACTCCAGAATAAACTACCCATCTATAATAAAACAAAGCTCCTCATTAGCACTCTTTAAGAAAAATCTTGATGATTGGATGGGAAATAGGAAATTCACCCCGGAGACCACTTCTGTGACTCTGCTCAACAGTGGCACAGGAAAATAAATTTCTTGGGTGGCAAAAGCCAGGGTACCTTTTTGGCTGGGCTTGTATAGGCCCCAGGGCTGATAGCCTAGTACCTACCTATGAACCTGTGATTCTTTGAGCCTTGCCTAAAAAAGATAATATGGGGACAGCAAGAGCCTTGGCCAGTATTCAGAAGCATAGGGGCGACAGGTGCAAACCATCTGTAGCAAAGCAACGAGACTTGTCTATCACGTCATCACAGGCAGACAGAGACTGGATCCCCTTTGAATGACACCAGAAGCTCAGCCAATTGTTTAAGTTTATCATCTTTCTATTATATTGCAGTATTATGTAGGTGAAGGTAAGATGCTACTCAAGGTCAGGGTCATATCAGCCTGGGCTACGTGATCATAGAGATACTATATATCTCTTGTCATGTTGTCCTGGTAGGTATGTCTCAGATCATTCACACTGACATGTACAAAGAACACGTCATATATGTACCTGTTCTGGAGTGATGTAAGTGTTTGTGTTATGTGGTGGATCATACCACCTGACAGACAACTGACAGTAACCTTCCCCTTGTCCAGCCGAGTGAGTGGAACATCTGTGTGCCTGACTATGGAGTCACCTATTACTAGTGTGTTGGGTATGTTGTTTTGCCTTAGGGCCTGTTGTGAGGCACACTGCTTTGGTGTAGTATGTGTTTTCTGGCATGTGCTTGGAGGTGCATGTTGCTTGCTTGTCTGCTTAGGAGGACACTCTCTCTTTTTCAGATTAATATTTGTATTCTCCGAGTATGGTAATGTGTATTTATGTGTGTGTTTTGCCGGTGCTTATATTGTAGGTCTATGTGAGACTGTTGGTGTTGTGGTTGTATGACCCTACTCCTCTTGACTGTATTGTCCAGTATTGGGTTGACAGAGCTTAGCCACAGGTTTGACCCTGTGTGTGCTAGCATGTGGTGCATCAACCCATATATGATATGGTCATGGCCTATGCATACAATACACTCACAATACACCTAGTATGATAAGCCTGTTGAGGTTAGCAAATGTGAAAAAAAACTTTGGGCAAACTGTCAGCAAGTAATGTCTGTATTGCACCCTGTAACTCCATATTGCTTGCTGAAGTATAAAGACGTACTTAGTTTGGATTAAGAACCCCGCACTTGCCAACTCTGTGTGTGTGTGTGTGTGTGTGTGTGTGTGTGTGTGTGTGTGTGTGTGTGTGTGTGTGTGTGTCTGTCTCTCCCTGTGGAGAGACCAACCTTTTTGGAAACTAATCAGACCCCTTAAAAGTGGTATACTCATCTTTGTCAAGTCTGATGTCACCATTCTACAAATATACCTGTGGAAAGATAAAATCCCAGTAGTTTGTATAACATGTCGTGTAAATGCATATTGCTGTAGTATTATAATGTAGTTAGGTAGGGGTTTGATTCCTCCACTTGCTAACTGTGTGGGTCTCCCTGGGGAGGAGCAACCTTTTTGGAGACTACTCACACCCCTTAAAAGTGGTATACTCATCTTTGTCAAGTCTGATGATGTCACCATCCTACAAAAATACCTGTGGAAAAATGAAACCCCACTGATGTGTATAGTGTGTCATGTAAATGTGTACTGCTGTAGTATCATAATGTAGTCAGGTAGGGGGTTGATTCCTGCACTTGACAACTGTGTATGTGTCTCCCGGGGAAGGAGCAACCTTTTTGGAGACCACTCACACCCCTTAAAAGTGCTATACTCATCTTTGTCAAATCTGATGATGTCACCATCCTATAAATATACCTGTGGAAAAGTGAAAGCCCAATAATGTATATAGTGTGTCATGTAAATGCGTATTGCTGTAGTATCATAATATAGTTAGGTAGGGGTTTGATTCCTGCACTTGCCAACTGTGAGTGTGTGTGTCTTCTTGAAGAGGAGCAACCTTTTTGGAGACTACTCACACCCCTTAAAAGTGGTATACTCATATTTGTCAAGTCGGATGATGTCAGCATCCTACAAATATACCTGTGGAAAAGTGAAATCCCAGTAATGTGTATAGTGCGTCGTGTAAATGCGTACTTCTGTAGTATCATAATGTAGTTAGGTAGGAGTTTGAATCTTGCACTTGTGAGTGTGTGTGTGCCACCCTGGGGAGGACCAACCTTTTTGGAGACTATTCACACTCCTTAAAAGTGGTATACACATCTTTGTCAAGTCTGATGATGTCACCATCCTACAAATATACCTGTGGAAAGATGAAATCCCAGTAAGGTCTATAGTTCGTCGTGTAAATGCATACTGCTGCATTATCATAATGTAGTTAGGAAGGAGTATGAATCTCGCACTTGCTGACTGTGTGTGTTCCAGGTGTGTGTGACACCGTTGGTCAATGTAACATGGGTTTTGATTTTTCTACTGTATGACATATCACTATGACAACTGTATGTGCATTACACATGTAAGGTAGCTGTGGGGCAAAGCCATATACATACATGTGACCTCAATTATTTCATAGGTGGGTACTCTGCTTTCTCCATGAAAGCATCTGTTATCTTTGCCAGAGGGTGCTGGCGCTTTCCTGACCTTAGGTCACTTCTGTATGCTTGTGACAAGCTTAGCCACTGCAATGATCCCTGAGCTACATCTTCGGTTTCACATTCACTCATCACGGTTTCTGTTGAAGAGTGTGAGTGAGAGTTTATGCTTGAGGTATATTTGAATCCTGTTCCAAAGCAAGCAAAGTCTGGCAAAGATGACTAATCACTATAGGTGTGCAACAACCTCTGTGGATCTGCATGCAAACCCTTTATTGCTTATGTGCTGCACAGAGGGATTTCCAAACCCCTTTGGTAATGTGATTATCAAAGGAGAGATGACTAAACACATAGCTCTATGTATACATTAGTACATGTTCCACATTTTGGGGTCTACTACCTATGTGGTACTCTGGGGATACTTTGTTTTCTAAAAGTGGATAACTACGCTTCCTTTGGCTTATAGCCTTACAGCATGAGTTTGACACCAGGTATCTGTCTCTATGATACCCTTTTGGAGGATGTGTGTGTCATCTGGAGAATAAAGTATAGCCCACAGTATGCATTTTCATCAAACGTGGGCAGACATATCCCTACTGTGCTTGCTTGTACCTAAGAAAGCTATATGCCAAACAGGAGTGGTCCCAGGACTGAGTGCAATGAATACCACTTGTTACTGGCATAGAATCGTACATGGAGGCAGCAAATGTTACTGTGTGTCCTACATCTGTGAGTCAGTTGTCAATCCATCATCTAACAATCGTTTATGGTCAGTCTGTTGAGGTTATGTATAATACCAGAATGTGGGATGGGTATTAATTGCTGGTGAGCTATAGCTTGGCTGTGTGAACCTTCCCTCCCTCACCTATAACCTTGTTAACTGGCTTGAAGTCTACTAGGTGTAGAAGCCATGATCTGGCCTTTAGAGAACCTAAGTGGGTATGGTGCAGTGTTTGCAGGTTCATAATGTCTCTGTTAATGAGTTCCATATTGCTGTGCTCCATAGCCTTCCAGATAACATTTGTCTGACTTATAGGGTGAGAGTTTCCAGGATCTGTTGTAGTTCTACCCTTAATCAATTTATGTTAACATTTGCACTGGGTGTGACGAGGGTGGACAGGATTAGGAATAAGTATATCAGAGGGTCAGCCCAGGTTTGAAGGTTAGTAGACCAAGCCAGATAGGTAGGATTAAGTTGGTTTGTACATGTGCTGAGGAGGGATGCAGAGTATATTGTGAAATAGATGCTAAGGATGAAGCCGCCAGGTAACAGGAAAAGAGGAATGCCTAAAATGAGGTTTATGGCTGTGGTGAGAGAGGACATGCAGGTGGATGTTGTGACAGTGCAAGATGCAGAGGGCAGGAAGAAATGGAAACAGATGATCTACTGTGGTGACCCCTAATGGAAGCATCTGAAAGGAGAGGAAGAAGAAGACATTGTAGCTCAACCCTTGTGAACTGTGAACACCATTACCGTGCGTCATTCCACAAGTATGTAACATGTATAGAGTCTGCATCTGGACAGAGTGTTTAGGTGAGTGGTGACTTCATATGTCAGTTTGTGTATGACACAGCCAGGGACACTGTCCAGTACCATTGCCACTGTGGTTTGGACTTTGGTAAAGAGATGTTTTAACTAGAATGTCTGTGAATCATCAGGTTTTACATTCTTCAGGTCTGGAAATGTGGCCCTTGTGTAACGACAGGGTGGTGAAATCTGCATTCAAACTGTCTGACAAGAAATTGGTAATGTCAGTCATATAAGTGTACTTTGTGACCATTTACATTAACTGTGACCTGATCTGAGATTTCCCCTCTAGATTATAAACAACACTAAAGAAAGCTTTAGTGTTGTCTTTGGAATCCTCTCCATTTTGTATTTTGAAGCTTGCCTTGTATGCTTAATGAGGGCTTGTATTTTCCCAATGATACTGACCAGAGAGGTTATCCCTTTTTGGTATGTAACTCTTTTTTGGTACAAATTCACACCTTCTATTATATATTTAGTTTATGGCAGGGGTCCATGAGACTAATGCACTTTTACTGTATAAGTGAGAAGTTCTTGTGTTTGTGATAGTACGGTCCATGCAACCCTGTAGGTGAACAGTGTGCATTACTAGAGGATTATGCAGCTCGGACAGTGTTAACCTTAGTAATGCAAAACAATGACAGATAGCAACAACAGCATCACCCACAGCACAGTGTCAACCCGTGTTATACACACAGATGCATACTCAAGTTCCAAAATGTGTGTAGTACAATGCATACTGGCCACCAATAGAAACTATGGAGTGTTAACACTGGCCAATACAGGGCATGTCACCCAGCCCATGTATCCAATATGCATGTACATGCAGACAGTGCACCTCCACCATGTTCACAAATGGACACCTGCAAACATGTGTTGCACACACCCCACATTTACTGTCCACTGTATAATGCATGCTGACACAACTACACACATCGGCCAAGTGGCACATGGGCAAACAAAACACAACTGGAATAAACACTGGTGAAAACAATACAACATTGCTAATTACAGCTTTAATTCATCATGCCTGCTCAGCTACACCTTCAAGGATATCATTACACTTTACTGCTGACAACATGCTACACATCCAACCATCGCTATACTTTACTAAAGTCACCCTGTGCATCAGCACCCTGTTAGCCTTTTCTTGCATCAATGTTACAGATGACAGGAGGTGGCACATGTTTCATCATATGCACAGGGTGTGTTGTTGGTTTGCCAGAGGCCTACACTGAGGCATACAATCGACATGTGTGTGTGAGTGTGTGTGTGAGGGCCATGAGTACTGTTACGGGCCAATGTTGATGTCATGTGTACGGGTATGTGTTTGCCCTAGGTTTCTGGTTTATGTGTGTGTGTGTCTGCATGCACACAGTTCCACCATGTGGCTGCCATATATGGGGATTTGTGAGACAGCTACAGACTGTACCTGGCAGGCTTTACAGATCACCATCTCCTGCCACGGATACAAAACCTGTGCCTGGCAGGGGTGCTACAGACAGTATCAGGTACTAATCCAGATTGGGTACTATCCAAAGAGGTTGACATATGTCCACTGGATCCAGGTCCCTGCTGGGACTGGCCAGAGCCATGTGCATGTGGTCTGCTAGGGTGGTCTATGGACAGCCCCCCCAACATTGCTGGGGCTGGTACTGGCACTATGGGAGTGGCTGTGACTTGCTGGATGTCCACAGTGACCTCCAGCTGGTGATGTTGCTGGCATATGTCCATGTCAATGTGTCAACCATCCCACACTGTCCTGACACATGGACATGACATTGTGGAGGACATCCAATGTCTCACCCCAACGTCTATCAATGACCTCAGTGTAGTTACGTATGGCACCTGCTAGGTCACGGATACTGTCATTTACAGAGGTATAATGAGCACTCTGTGCCCTTAGCCCCTGTCTGGTGTACCGCTCCATTCGTGCCTGTGCCCTTCCATGACAGCCTGGAACATGCGTGTGGTAGAAAGAGGTGTGGCACTTCTGCCAGGGGCATGATGACTAGCCGTGCTCTGACGAGAACCCCTGGCATCTGCCTATGTGGTACCGTTCCAGACATCTAGCTATGGCTGCTGTGTCTTGATACATGTGCCATAGATACCACACTGTCCTGGCCCGTGGCAACCGTACACTATCACTCAGCTAAGGGCAATGATGATGATGGATGTACAGGCAGTATGACTATGTGCATGGATGGGGTGTAGACTTGTGTACTGTCAATTGGTGGCCCAACAACAGACCCTGACAAACCTGCCTGTGCCTCAACACACCTATCCTCATCATCACTGTCTGTTTCAGTGACATCAGGTTCCCTGCTGTACTGAACCAGCCCCACCTTGCCACCTGTGAGAGGAAAACAGGAAACACACTTTAAGACCTGAACATGACTTCAGACCACATACACACATGCACACATGTGCACATGCACACATGCACACATGCACACATGCGCACATGCACACATGCTCACATGCACACGTGCGCACATGCACACACACAAAACTACACTCTTCCCAAAAGCAGACACACACAACACCAGCAATCACAGAACATACTCAATAGCAGGTGATGGTGGGGTACAGTATCACAAGCAAAACAGTCATATCACACATGTCAGCATGCAGGACATGTGTTGCTAAACAGCATGCAGTGCAAGTGTAGTCAGACCTTGTTACTAACAGTATGCATGGCTTTGATGCATGTGTTTTGTTATTAGGTGATGGCCCTCCCCCTGGAACACAATGCATACATAGACACAACATTGCTGTGCAGGTATTCATAACCCTGTGATGTACTGTGCACCATAACTCACAGGTGTACATACCAATGCTGGATGTTTATCTGTGTGTCAGATAGGTATTCAATGCTGATTACAGCCTCTGTGTCTTTAGCAAATAATTGTGGACACATTTTTTAGCACATGCATGATGAGTATTCACACAGCATCATCAGTGGTGCATGGATAATTGATGGAATACCATTCGGCCACATATCCAATGTACGGTACTCATGGTGAGTATAGATCATATTGTGGACATGCCAGTCTCATACATGACATGGCATGCTAAAACACAACTGCATATTTAAACACTACACATACCCAATATGCGTCATATGACCTAGCCACTCAATAACATCACAAGACATATATGTGTCAGTTGCGCAAATGGTGATTGACATGCATACTGTTTAGAGGTGCATATGTGTGCACACATGCACCATTATGGTGTGTAGCAATGACAGCTATGTGTAGTACTGTGGTTACAATAACTGGATGGGGTATAGTACCATAGGCCATCATCATGAAGCATCAGGTGGTCACTCAAGGCTACAAATGTTTCACAAACCAGCACTAATCATGCTGTGCCAGAACTGTACTACCTTGGCTAAATTCACCATTTCACAACCAGTTGTTACATGAGTTTGTAAGGAGGCCAATAAGGAGCATTCCCTGACATGAATGTGTAGTGTGTTGCAGAGTGTTTAAATGCCCCAGGATAGGCCTCTACCCCTCAGGTATATTATGTGTAATGTGTGGATGAGATTTTGGATACTGGAGTGTGTCTTTACAGAGGGTTTTGGAATCCTTTATGTGTAGCATGTTAAAATGCTCTGTGTATGACATAGATGTGTATGTTATATGCATGTTGAGTATCAACTGTGCCTATCCAATGGTCACTACAGTCTAGCCACATTTGTTTGAGATGGTCTGGGTATTGCATGTGTTTGAGGCAGCTAATCACATTAGTCAGATGTGTGTGCTCTTACACCAAACATGCACAGCATACATTATGGGTAGGTGTGTTACATGTGTACATGGCCTACACCTTAACTATGACATGCACTTTTTATTTACAATAATAAATTTAGAACACACTCACCAGCATCTGTCCGCTGCCTTGATGTCACCCCAGAAGGACCGACATAGAGATGAGACAGTTTGTCAGTGGCCATAACTGTGGCATTGCTACTGTGTGTTTGCATTCTTACAGTACAACAACATTTTACATTCACAGGGCTACAGATTATGTTCCAAATGATCAGTATTGCACAACAACAGGCTCCACATCTTTGAATGACACACATCACATCTCACATTTGCATGATCTACTAATACAGATAACAGTAATCTACAGATACGCCATGTTACCTGCATGCTCCATGTGTGCTTGCTGGGTGGCTCCAACCTCCATCATGGTGCATGTCTGCTGCTGTTGTTGTTGTTGGGCAGGTGCCACCAGACTCATGAGCAGCTCCTCCACTCTGGTGAGGGGGGATGGATATTAACACCACCTCCTGTTGCAAGCTGTTGTCTATGCACATCAGCGGCACACTGACGGACATGTCTGAAAAGATCACAGCAGTGGTGGCGTACCTGCTCATATGTCCGGTTATGCAGGCATACCTCATTGACCCTGCGGACAACATCTTGCCATAATGCAGTACGCACCTGCTGGTCCTGGCTGGTTCGTGAGAACATGAAACTGTAGTGCTGAATCATACTACTAGTAATGATATCATCTTCAGCACTACTGTAACTCGGGTTCCTGTGGTGGGCCATGATCCCTGGAAGACATAAATACAAAAATATGTCTGAGCAAGTCATATGGCACATTTAACATTATGCAGTACAGATATCACTAAACTGCCATATATAGCAACATATAAGCTAACTGAGAGTGAAACACTGTAACTGCCACTTATCACTGCTCACCCCACAACTGCTTGAAACTGTCTTGCTCACTATCTATCTATCTAATAAACCCTGTTCTGCACAGCAACAAAATAAAATCACTATATAAGACTATACAAGAGTACTTGGCACACTGTATGCAACACGATGCACCACATAGCCACAGCAGATATACATCAAGCTGATGTGTAAAGAAATATATCATCCATCACAATCAGTGTAAGGTCCAGTAAATGTATTACTATTATACCACACAACTTGTTAATGCCAAACTCGTGGCCAAAATATGTGCACAATTGGGAATATAGGTCACATACTGCTGTAGTATACTATGAATGTTGCTAGATATGCAGTTATATGTATTACCACACATATGTCAAAGGACATATTACAGACATACCCACACACACATCAGACATAAATACAGGACACAAAGGTATGACAACCCAGATAAACTTTCAGTGTGTACTATACAGTACTGTGTGTCAGTACTTACACAGCCTTAATCTTGAGAAATGTAATCTGTGATGAATACAGGGACCACACAAAACAGTATATGCAAGCAATGTGGACATACACCATACTTTGCTGTACAGGCCCAGAGCTTCAATTAGTACTACAGTACACACAGGATTTGCATTCAACATCGGTACCAATCAATAATCAATAATCATAGATGTAGTGCTTTAGCCTCCAATGACACACCCTAGTTAAAACCAAGGGACTTAATCACACTGTATGCAATAGCACTTGTTCTGCCTAGCAACATAATACACAGCTTTTGCTAGGATCAAAGCAAGGACCCATAATACCATAACATAAACAGTTTCCCACTAAGCTATCCCACAGATACATATCTTTGACGTATTCACAAACACATTGACCATCACAGTCAGTCAACAGTACAGAGAATCTATTGCAGCAAGTAGATGTTAGTGTGTATGAGTATATATATATATATATATATATATATATATATATATATATATATATATATATAGATAGATAGATAGATATAGATATAGATATTTATTTATATATATATATATACACATCCATTTCTCTACATATACATGTGTATGTATATATATATATATATATATATATATATATATATATATGTGTGTGTGTGTGTGTGTAGGCACATATACATTTCACCTTTCATAGTGAGAATATAAATTATACAAAGGATGTAAGGTGTATAGTAGTGTAATAACATTGCACAGTCTTGGGATTAATGCATTGAAGGTGTTCACAGCCCAGGTAGCTTTAGCAGGCCTTACTGGCTTCAACATTGCAAACTGAACAAACCACCCACAAGGTTTAACCACCACGTCATATACCAGCACTGTATGCTGTCTTGTTTGTCGCACACTAAAACCTACATACAAATATGCGCATACTAACCTTCACTAACATATATATCTTCCCCCCTTCGGAAACAGTTGCAATATGTCCCCTGCTCTATGCACATATACAGATGTGAATATATATGACACATATATATTTGTCCGTATGTGTGTGGCATACACATACATGGTCCGCACTGTTGTAAGTCCCTGGACCTCACAGCTGAACTGTTGGGCCTTAATGCAACACAAACAGGTGTCACATATGAATACAGACTAACATTAGGGGGTATATATGGCAACAGATGCTAGATAAGCATACTAGACTGCTACAGCAGTTGCCAATGCTAAGCTACACTTTAATATGACTTTCATGCATGTGTTGTTCTGTCACACCCATGTTTATATAATGTCAGCGCTAATCCCCCCAACAGCCATTGGCCACACTACTGTACAGAACACAGATAACATGGATCAGATCTTTGACATTTAATGCTGAGCTGCACATTTCACAGGTATGTCCCACTGTCCACAAGTACACACAGTATTGTCCATAGCAGTAGTTAAGCAGAACATATGTGCATAAAGAAGTACTGCTGCCACATATGAATGTTTCACATTATGTAGACTATTCTTCAATAACATCTACTACATGCCAGTAAATACATATGTGTCGCATACCTTTCCTTTGTATAATTTGGTAATATTTATTTTTCCTTTTCTCTGTCTCTCTCTGTCTCTCTCTGTCTCTCTCTCTCTGTCAGTCTCTGCAATAGAGTGATTGAGTTTGTTGGCAGAGATTGCAGCCTGCTTTTGTAGGAATTAGCACATGAGCATGTGATGGCATCTGCACCAATTAGTGGCCACCATTTGCTAATTGCATGCAGCCTGCTGTGTAGTAATTGCAGTAATCGCTATCATAGCAACCCAGTACTATAAATTGCTGACTCATGTAGGCATGGCCCTTTCAGCTTTCCAAGATGGAGATCATCCTTGTTTGGTATGGACATCACTGTTTAAGATAGAAGGTTGGTATAGTTCTTATATCAGAAGACCCTGCACACACAGGTATATTTTACAATTGGGTAGGGTTGCAGAAGTACAGAGAGAGTAAGTAGTATTATGTGGATTTTATCTTGCTGGACTTACAGGGTTGCTGTGTACATGTTAGTTTATCAAGGCAAGTAGTCTGTCTGCGTAACTCCCAACTGTGGACCTATCCACATGATAGCCAGAGAATAACCTGTTATGTTTTGTCTGTGCACCACACAGGTCTTTTCAGCAATAGAGCAATGGCATTCTTACAGTTGGTTGCTACCAGTACATGGCTACATCCATTTGTATTTCAGTGTTGTATTCCTACATAAGGGTATGCTTCCGAAACTCCTTCCAAATCTATTCGCACAGTGTGTAACAGCAGAAAGGCTAATATGCCTCTGTGTTTCTGCCTCTGCCAGACCTCTCAACCAATCATAACATCAAAACATATTTGAACAGACTCAGGGAAAAGTCAAGAAAAAGTCAGGGACAATCAGGGACACCTTTAAAATATTAGTGCCATTAAGTTGAAACATTGAGAGAATCAGAGCATACGAATTAATACACCTTTTCTGAAGTAAAATAAGTGTCTAACTCTTAATTATTGTCATTATTCATTAAGTGTAATTCACCACCTTTCTGGCCAAAGTCAGTAGTTTTAAGAAGGATTCAGAGGGACAGAGCTAAAATTTGTGTCAAAATCAGGGACATCCCTGAAAATTAGGGACAGTTTGGAGGTATGGCCTCTGCTCTAAACAGACATGCCAGTGTTTGTCCTGCTGTGATACTGCATGGGGTTGTAAAGTGATGGTGTAACATTATTTTCTGCTAGAATGGCTGCTTCTCTTATCACAGTCATGTAATGTAATCCCACAACAACTGTTGGTCAACAGCCACAGAACAAGTTGTGTGGTATGGTATTCCTAATTTTCCTTTACATTCACTCATTCTGATGAATGATATAATTATTTAAGCAACAACGTGATGTATATCTACTGTGGCTTAGTGGTACTGCATTTTGTGCAGTGTGTGCAAGGTCCGGGGTTCGAGACTTACAGAGGTGTTTTATTTTGCTCCTGAGCAGAACAAGGGCCCTCACATACAGAGTGACTAAGGCACTTTTAAGCAGTTGTAGCCCACTAACTACTGCTTAATAGTGCTTACTCCCGCTCACCCCCGTGCTAATTTCTTTGAAAGAAAAGAAAAATGAGGAGATAGGAAAGTGGCGAAAAAGGGGCAGAAAGAGGGAAAGACAGTATGGAAAATAGCTCGGGATGTGCAGGACAGGTGTAGGGAAGGTCCATAGCTGCCCATTTCTTCAACAGCAACAGCTGTGCATATGCAATAAATTTGGAGGTAGATATAAACCCTTCAACCCCTGAGAGAGGGGGGTGAGGACAACAAAGTATGTTGTAATGCCAATTAAATAGCATTTCATGTGTCCAGTGGACATGTGTGCAAAATGGGCAGCTATGTATGGGGCTTAATTTTTTTTTTTTTTGGGAGCAGATTGCCCTTTTATTTTTCAGGTGAGAGTGGAATGTGGGGTAGGGGAAGTAGGTATATTTGGTGAGGTAGGTTGGGGAGGTAAACAGACAAGACAAACAAGACGCATACAGGGGCAGTATATGACACATGTGGTGGGTGAACACCTTTGACGGGGAGCGATGTTTGGAAATCGCAAGCCCATGTGCCCCCAGATGGAAACAGTGGGACTGAGGTCCCCACCCATGGGCAGTCACCACTGCACCTTCACGGCCCAGAGGGTGGCTGTGCTGGGGGCTGTGTAGGAGGGGCAGGCTGACCTAAGAGTTGCGCCACTTGGGCCTCAAGCTGGCATAGAAGTTCTGCAACAAAACGTTCAATCTCTCTACACACCACAGCCCAGACCATTCGAAGGGTGATAGGTGCTCCTCTGCCCACGTTTTCACAGGGAGACTGAGCCCCATCCCCTGCAGGGCTTCTACCCGAAGGTGTCACAGGGCCAACGGAGGAGGAGGTCCCAGGCTGGGCACCAGATCTGCTGGTGCCAGGTGCCATGGCCAGCTGAGGTGGGACAAGTGGGTCCGCTGGGACCGGCCTTCCCATACGAACTATGTTTTGGAGAGTTTAATAAAGATATGGGTTAGTAACAGTCAACAGCATTCCCAATTAGTTATAACAGCATGCAGAAGTATTCCCATTAAACCATCACACCAGATTTTCAACAGTTGAAAAGCAAGCATAACACATGCATATATATAGAACATTAGTGGACATTACAACAGCATGCAGGTTGAATTGATGGCAACAGGCCACCAATATTGTGGTATTTTAACAGGGCGCATGCATAGAAATAAATGCAAATATTTATAAACCAATAGGACATATGTCCCAACAAATGTTTTGAGATTAGACATACCGATTAAGGTGTGGAATTGCGTTTTTTATGCACATACAGTAGGGTGGGGAAAAGATAGTTCAGTTAACAACTTATATATCCTTCTAGTTTTCACTACATTCCTATTAACTGCAGTTATATGTCCCTTACATGTATTATTACACGACCCAATGTCCTTATATTGTGCAATTGGATTTTGCTAGATCATTATATACATGAGCTGTATCTTACATACAAACTGTCCAAGATGCAGATGTTACTGCAACATATTTTGAGAGTTGCTCACACACTACTGCTAAGATGGTACACTGACAGATCTACTGTCATATAATTAACCAGATATGTTCAGGTGAAAGTATCAGTTATATGTTAACAGCTCCCTACATTTCTGGCAGCACACTGACATTTCTGGGGAACACAATACCAAGCTACTCATGTGCCAGATTAACCTATACATGTTGGCCATGAACCAACAGTTGAGGGCTGTACATATGCATACACGTTATACGGGCCTACCCAAGTGTGGGTTGACACTGCTTAATACAGCACTACTATTTGTAGAATGCAACAGTACAACAACATATCAAAGAAAATGACACAGACGCATTCCATGAATCATACATTTATTAAAGGTTTATTAAACCTTTATTTATTGGGTTAAAAGACTTTTTGAAGGCTCTCTCATTTATTTTATATAACAGTACATGCAGAATAATTACTAACCTGCCTCATGACGCAGCCTTTGCAGCCTATCTTCATGGGCTTGCTGGTTCATCGCCCAGACACCTGCAACTGTGAAGTAAATGCAGTGATATTGAGACATACCTATCCATAGTATAGACAAGCATAGCAATTCTTAACTACTTAATACAATGGCTACTTACTCAGTACTGGGGCATTAGGCATCGTATGGGATTCCTGGATCCACTGATCCAGTTGATCCTCCCTACGTCACTTCAGGTCAGAATAATGGTGCCTGACCTACTCACCAGTCCAAGGAACACCAGTGGCACTGGTGGGATCACAGGTAAGACTGTTCCAGGCCTCCGTTTTATATTGGGTACCCTGGTACTGGCCCTGCAGGAGTCTTTCCTCATGATTGTGGACAAGGAGCCAAACCATTACTTTGGACTCCTGGATGCCCCAGCGTTGCGCTCTAAATCGAGTGCCTTCTCCAACACCAGCCATGCTGACTGCAGAAGGAAGCTACAACCAGTTATACCAAGTATTCCCACCTGTGGAGCTTAAATATGCCTCATTTCCCACACTTATTTGTGATTGGCCAGTTTTGGAAAAACTCAGCTGTAGGCACGCCTGCTTAGCTGATGGTGGCAATGTTTAAAATTCCTTTGATAGATATGTGTCTGTTGAAAGTGTATTTTAATGAAATGCTGTCATGGCTTAGTGGTTAAGTACTGTGACTATAGTGCACAGTATCCTGAGTTCGAGCCCTGTCACTGCTTTTTATTTTCCTGCTGGGTAGACCTGACTGGTTAAGGGACAGTAAAGGAGGTGTGAGCATGTTTAACTGACTTTGCTCAACTTTGCCCAACATTGCTCGACGTTGCTCGATGTTGCCCGATGTTGTGCTGGTTAGCACGGTGCGCAGCTACGTGCAGCTACGCGCAAATACGTTGTGGTTGCGCTGGTTAGCGTGGTGCACAGCTATGCGCAATTGTATTTAAATATGCTCAATAATGGTAAAATGTGCTTAGCACTGCTTTATATTGCTTAAAATAGGGCACTCATGCCTCAGAATGCATAACCATTCCACCTTCATATATATATAATCCGTTCACTACTACATTTAACATTTCAATGCTTTTTACAAAACTTATACATAAAAAATGTCAGGAAATATTTTTGTATACAGATTTCCCACAGAAAATGGAGCGTGCAATAGTGGGATTTGAACCGGGAATGCCTCCTCTTTGTGCAAAGGCTCTTACCACTACGCTACGGCTATTTTGCTTAATTTGCATATATTTTTCATATTATCCTCTTCTGGTGTCTAAGCTGCTAACTGTAGCTAAGCAATGGGCAAACCCATGCAAACACGTGCAAATACGGGCAGCTATATGGGAAGGAAGAAAAAAAATTATTTCTATTTTTAGTTTTGTCAGTTGTTTAACATATGGGTGAGTGTAGTGTTACATTGTGCACATGTGAGCAGACTCGCTCATGTAACTCGAAATTGCGGCGTTTCTTCATTGCAGGGGCATGGATTTTTGGACTGCTCAGCAGTCCGACACGCCCCCCCTACACTCGTCCACGCTCCGTGTAAGCTTTAGAGTTGAGGCAGCGTGCCCTCATTAATATGCATGGGGCGCTGCCATCATACTCTTACACTGGCTCTTCTGTGTAAGACTAATCTAGTCTTACATGGAAGATTAGTAAATCCGGGGGACAGCAACAAAATAAACTGCAGTAAAACAGAGAAAAATGTATCCAGACAAATTAGGGAACAATCCTTGCTTGAAAGTTATGCCGCTTATAGACTCATTTTCTACATCTAAGTTAAACATCACAGTTTTGCTTCCAGGATTTCAAATTTTGTCTTGATTCACTTTTAAAATCTTGATCTCAGGTTTATTGTATATATTGTAAATGCTTATATTTTAATCTTCTTCCTATTTATATAAATTATTTTCTTGTATTTTGTATTACATGAAAAATGTTATTACATGTTGTTCTTATGCTTAACAATGTTTAATAAAACACTTTTGAAAAGAAAGAATGGCTAAATAATGAAACATATTTTTTATCTGATGTGTATTAATTCTGGATGATTTTTTTAACATATACAAGGGTGAAGTATCTTTACTGACAGAATGTGTTACATTTATGAAACATGTTAACTCAAATTTGTAATCTGGTTTACTGTCTGAAGACTAAGAAATCTAAATTTTTAGATTATAATATATTCTATTGCAATGGGGAAGGTTATGCAACAACCATTTACTAAAAAGAGTGTTTCAGAACTATTCAATACATTAAACAATGATCATAAGCCATATATAAAATGTGATGTATAGCACAGTGTGTGCTTTCATGAGCCAATGTACATGGCGGCATCTAGCAAAATATTCCCTGGGGTTTATGAGAACAGAATACTAGAAATACATGTAAATATAATGGGTAGCATGCCTACATTACACATACCTTTAGTCTCAAGATACTACACACAGAAATGAGGTTGTCTCTTTTGCGTTAATAACCATTTTCATACACAATGTGTGTGTATCATAAAACAAACTGTTCAGAGAATTGCTTCCCCGTCCTGTTTTTACTACTACACCATGGTTTACATTTTTAGGAGACAGTCACTTGGCAAATCATCTGATAACAACAGAACTGTAAGCTGAAAAATTATACAAAATATGAATATAAATGTCAAATACACTTCTTGTGGAAACTGCATTGACCTCAGATATGTAAAACATAACTAAAGTGTTTAGTTGTAAGAATGCCAATGCTGTTTGTGGCATTGGCAGCTTATATCGTGGAATTTTACTGTTGCATATTTGGCTAAATATACATTTTTGCTTCAAGTATATAGAAGACAACGAAAAAGTTATACATATGCTTTGTAGAATATCTATGTGAAATTCAGGCAAGTGAAAGTAAGAATGTCATATTATGAAGTATTTCAAGGAACACCCAAATTGCCCTTTAAATAACATTAATTAACATAAAAAAGTTACACTGTGCATTTGGGAAGGGCGAACAACACTGAATACCTATTAACATTAGATATATTGCTGGGTCCTTTGCATTTTCCAGCTATGAACTAAGTCTTGTGAATTATAGCCTTGACAGATTAGTGACTTTATGAATTTGTTGAATACATTTATTGCTTTTTCTGTAATTTTTTTCTGCCTTCTGAAACCAAAGACATTCCTAAAATAAGTTTATTTGTACAAGTCATCTAAAATTAATTTCTTCTCTTTTTTCTTTGATTTAGATACTGTACAGTTCCAGATTATGCTGGTAGTCTTTTGCACAGATTTTAACAAAGTTTTCTGCCACAGTGTCACATAAGATTTTTTTTTTTTTTTTTTTTTTTTTTTCAGTTTTTAAAACACATATAATAAAACCACAGAAGAAAACATGTTATACCAGGGACAATTCTAAGACTGGATCACAAAGAGTATATGCTAAATTAAATGAAGTTTATATATCTTCATGAATAATATGACATGTATAAGTAAATCCTTTGAACTATATTTTATGTCCGATATGAAAAGCTGTACAAAATTTGTTGCTTTTCTTTCAGTACTGATGCACAAAATATGTGAAATATGAAAAAAATACAAAAGTTGTAGTCATATTTTTAGTAAAATGTAGCAGATCTTTGAAAAGTGTAACTGTTTCAGACATGCGCACACACACACACACACACACACACACACACACACACACACACAAACCAGCAGTGCTTAGAGCTGCTTAAACTGTTATATCCTTTTTTTCTCAATAAACTTTTTATTGATTTATAAACAAATACAATTTAGGAGTTGACTATATATAAGACAATTTGGTTTAAGCAAATTTGCAACTCATATATACATTAAAAAGAGATCAGAATGAAACTAACATCACTAAATATGTACAATATATACAATATGTAACCATAAAGTAAAAGATAACTAGAAATACAATTTCTGTGAGGTAAAGTATTCCAAATTTGGGTATAAGAATTTACTAAATTATCAGACCATATGAAAGATTTAAGATATTAATTATTAATAATATTTAAGACCTTCTCTAATACTAAATTTTTGAAAGCCATTTTTTTTTTACTCTTTACCATGTTTTTTTGAGCATCAATGTATAAGTAAGCCATTTTTTGGAAAATATCCCACATCAGTTTGGTACGATCAAGCCAATTTTGAGTTATGTAAAGTTTTATTAAAGAGCAAATAAAAATAATAACTTGAGTGTCGAATTTGGAAAGATAATTTATTGGAATATGAAGTATAGCAATTTCCCATGACAGCGTAGATTTATGATATCCCATTCTCTGTAGTCTTACTTTCAAAGAGGTCCATAATCTATGGGAAAAATGACAATACCATAAAATATGTAAAAGATCCGCTTGGGGATAAGAACAACATGAGCATGATGAGGATTTATTAGGATTAAATTTGTTTAATTTATAAGGAGTGTAGTAGGCATCATTGTTAATCATTAATTGTGTGTATAATAGTTTCTTAAATGGAATAAATTCCCTAGTACATTTTATTGCCAAAAGTTTTTGATTCTCAGTTATTCGAGAATTATATTTTAACCAGCTATTTGAGAAAAGACAGTTCTGATCCAGCACTAGATTTTTTATTAATTTATAGGATCTTGATATCATTTTGCCTGATGATGATAATGTTTTAATTATCGTATTTAGATTATTTCATTTATGTTCTATAAGTTCTATGGGTTCATATTTACCTACAATTACTTCTCTTAATTGGCGTAATATTGTACAATGACTCCAATTAACATTCAGAATTTTACGCAACTCTAATAGGGATAATTCATTATATTTCAGGATATCCCAGACTTTCAAATTTTTTAGTGAAGGATAATTTGTTAGATTGAAAGAAGAGCTATCTATCATTATATTAGGATTTAAATGAAGTGGCTGCAAAAGATGAGAAAACTTATCAATATTACATAATTTTAGTAAAACTTGAAAAGCTTTAATCTTTTGCTTGAGAAAAATAGAAATTTTATTGCTAATTTTTATATCAAGAGAAATAAAAGGAATAGCTTCTGGATTTATATTTTTAGATATAATGTAATTATACCAAATCTTAACCCATAAGGGATAATTAATCTCTTTACTATTCTTAAAATTACAAATAGTTAAGAGCTTATTTGATGAAATAATTAGATAGTAAAGATAGAAATTTGGCAATCCCAAACCACCTTTGTCTTTAGAATTTGATAGTCTAGAGTATGAGATTCTAACAGATTTGGGAAACCATAAGAATTTGGCTAACTCTATATTTACTTTCTCAAAGAAAGACTTAGGAATTATCTGGTCAGAGGAGTTAAATTGGTACAAAAATTTTGGTAAACTGTTCATTTTAATTATAGCAGCTTTTGATAAGAGTGATAAATTTAAGTGCTCCCATCTAGTAATATCAGAAATTATAGAATTCCAAACTTTACTTAAGTTATTTTGAAAAGAAGAGTGATTATTATGTTCCATGTTAATCCCTAGATACTTCATACCAAAGACAATCTGGGTTTGTTGATCAGAAAACAAGTACAATTTATGGACCCTATGGTTTAAAGGAAAAATATGTGTTTTTGAAGGATTTATAAGATAATTAGAGGCAGAAGAAAAACATTCAATAGCATTTGTTATTTTACTAAAGTCAGATATAGGGGTTTGAAAGTATAATACAAGGTCATCAGCAAAGGCAGAAAAATAAATTTTTGTGTCAAAAATCCTAGGGACTTTATGAAAAGTGTTTTGAGTAATAAACAACAGTAACGGTTCTAAATAAACATTAAAAAGAAAAGGGGACAGAGGACATCCTTGCCTTGTGCCTCTGGTAATCTTTATAGGGGAAAAAAAGTAACCATTAATATAAAGTTTAGTAAACATATCTTTATATAAAGTTTTTAAGAAGTTTATAAAGGATAAAGGATAATTAAAGCATGACATAGTTTGAAAAAGAAATTTCCAACAGACTCTATCAAAAGCATTTGATGCGTCCAGAATTAGCGCATATATTGGGTTAGAATCTTTTTTAATAAGATGTATAATAGATTCTAAAGTCAGTGTATTATCCCAAGCATATCTGTGGGACATAAATCCTGATTGGTCTTGAGAAATAATTGAAGGTAAAACTTTTTTCAATCTGTTGGCCAGAATAGATGCCAAAATCTTTATGTCTACATTGATCAAAGAAATAGGCCTATAATTAAATGGGTCAGTTTTTTCTTTATTATTTTTCAAAATTAATATGGTTTTAGATGTATTCCAATGGATATCTGAAATATCCTTGATTTTTATATAATTATAAACTTTAAAGAGAAAGGGAACAATTACCGATTTGAAAGATTTGAAAAATTCAGGTGTGAATCCGTCTGGACCAGGAGATTTACCGGATTTAAGATTATCAATTGAATCAGAAATCTCTTGATGAGTTAAAGGAGCAGAAAGCAGTTTTTGTTGATTATCATTTAACTTGGGGAATTTTAAAGAACTTAGAAAGTTTTTTATATGATTATCTTCCAATGTATTGGATGGTTTTGAGTATAACTCTGTATAAAGTAGTGTAAAGAGATGGATAATCTCTTCGTCTGTGTTGTATAGTTTATTTTTGTAAAATAATGATGAAATTTTTGGTTTTTCAATATTATTTTTAATTATTCTAGCCAAAACTTTAGAAGGAACTTGAGCCCATTCTGAATATGTTGCTAACAATCTTTGATCAACTAAAGAAAGGTTGTTTTGATGTAACAAAATTAATTCTTTTTGACAGTCTAATATTTGCTTTTCAAAACTAGTGTCTTGATTTAGTCTAAACTGATTTTCAAGAGATTGAATTCTAGATTTTAAGAACTCTTCCTTTTTGTTGTAATGTTTTTTAATATAAGCCGCTTTACTGATAAACATACCTCTTAATCTTGCCTTACAAGCAGCCCATTGAATATCATAAGGGATATCTAATAAATCTAAATCATTCTCCATTTCTTGAATAGTTTCTGAGCACTGTATACAAATATCTTTATTTAGGAGTAAATTATTGTTCAGTGTCCACTTATTTAAGTTAATAACATTTTTAATTTTGTGGGTAATTTTGAGATTTAATAAAATTCTTGAATGATCTGAAAGATATCTAGGTTCAATAGTAAAATCCGAAATAAATTTTGAGATAGTATTAGAAATCAGAAAAAAAATCCAATCTAGCCCATGAATGGTAGCATTTTGAGTAATAAGTGTAAATATCTTTCTTGTCCGATATTTTTATGTAGTGCAATGGATCAGTTAAGTTGTGTTCCAAGATTAATTCATTTAGAGCCAAAGTTGCTTGAAAGTTATAAGAAGCAGAGCAGCTAGTACGATCAATCTCTGGATTTATTACCACATTCCAGTCTCCCCCAACTATAATGTAATGATCTTTATAAGCTGTAAGTATATTATAAATTTTTAAGATAAAAAATTGTTGTTGACTACAAGGACCATATACATTTAGAACTAAAATTGGTTTATCCAGATTGTGAATAGTGGCAGTAAACAGACAGCATCTACCTTCATTATCATGTCTCACATCAATGATGTTTCCACTGAATTTTTGTTTAATAATTATTGCTACTCCCCGAGAGCTAGAAGAATCCCCAGAGGCTACTATCTTCCTAATCCATTTTTTATTACTCTCTTTGTCCCACCCATCCCAAAGGATATGAGTCTCTTGAATAAAACATATATTGGCTTGTGATTTAAATATCAAATGAAATAGTAAAGATTTTTTGGATTTACTTTGGATTCCTCTAACATTCCAGGAATCAATTATTAGGTAATTTGTCATAAAAGAGATGACTTATCAATATTGATGCGATCAAAACATGGTATAATTTCTTGATTATAATTAAAATAATTCCAAGAGCTAAGAAACATATCTAAATTGGTCTGATATTAAATGAGAATACCTTATTAAAACAAATTTAGTACAGATATATTATGAGATTTACCCATAACCCTCGTCCTTACCCTAGTGCCTGACCACCTAACCCCTATTGACGAGGTAAAATCTTGAACAAACAGAATAGAATTAACGATTTTGGTTACCAAGTTTTCAAATTTGACAATATAAACATTACATATAGTCCTTAAAAGGACTGGAATCAAGTCAATAACACTAAACATATTTACACATCTGTCTATACACAAGATGACCAACATAAACAATCCCTATATAACTATTTAACCCCAAGCTCCTAAATTTGCGTTAAATAAATGAAGTAAAAATGTTTTCCTCATGTGATTCTTAATATATTTCTATTATCGGCTACTATATAAATCTGACATAAAATCCTAAAATCAATATTTTATTAGTATTATTTCTATAAAACAATTAGTGAGCTATATATTAAAATAAACCCAGTGAAGAAACATTTCTGTAATGAAATCTGAACTATATATCACTGTAAATCAACTAAATAATTAATAACTTATTAAATTAAATTAATTATTAAATTAAACAATATAATCAGCCTCTTAATTATTACAGATTAGCTAAGAATCTAGTTATAAACCAACTATAAATGACATGTCATATCTTTTTTACTATTTATCTAGTATATCAATGTAAGATATGTCTGGGCATAAGTTTGATTAATGAAGGGGGAGCGTCCAAACACAATGATTACTTCTTGCTTCTACTATTTGTCTTTCATGTCACTGAATCTAGCTGAATGTGCTAGAGAGTCCTTTTTGTGATGATCTAGCACATCAATACAATGCCTGGATGTATCATTAATTACCATGTAGTGAGGAGCTAGAAACAAACAACAGTATTTAATTCAATTCACTATTGTAATTCTTGCAACTACTACTTGTTTGGTAAAATTTCTCTAAGAACCAAACATGAATATTATTTAAATACTAAAAGCATTTAAATATTTCTCTACAAAAGGTCACTGTACAAATACATAAGCAATATCATATTTAGTAGACTGAATGTAAAAGAGGAGTAAACTGACAACTTTGGATTCTTTATACTTATGATGACATCATTCTGGGATTCTGAGATTACATCACATATTTGTATATATATTTATTTAAATGTATATATATTTGCTAATATTTTCCTTCTCTCTGAATAGCATCCATGCAGTTTTTATATATCTGATTTTTGTTCATACATGTGGAATCTGTATTCATACTTGTAAACAGTATTTATTTGTTAGTCATGGATGTTTGATTTAGTCTATTTATATAAATATTTACATAGTGTCTTAATTTTAATTGATCCAGAGAGCTTCAGGGCTCCAATGAAAATTTCAGTTGTTCTGCTTATAACCGTTTTTACTTATAGCTGTGTGATCAGTATTTATATTCGTAGGCAGTATCTGCTTGCTTGTTGGTCATAGATGTCTGATTTTAGATTATATATATATATATTTATATAGTGTTATAGTTCTATTTCATATAGAAAGCTTTTGAAAACTAATGAACTTCAGGAGTATGTATAGTACATTCTATATATATAATATATACATCCATATGCAGTTTACGGTTTATATTTTCATCACACTGTTTCCATTTTATTCTCAATAATTACTGAGTAATGGAATTGTCTACATTTAAGTATCGCAAGTTTAATATAATGGCCTCGAAGTTGCAGTTACAATATGTATTTAATCCATATCTAGGTCAATGGTATTGTTTGCATTTATTGTTTGCATTTATATGTCATTTTTACATTCAGTAGGATAGCAACAAAGCTATAATCCAAATGCATACCTGGGTACAAACTCTCCTCTGAGATGTCAATTGACCAGCCATACACCCATTTCTCTCGCCTTGTTGTATATGGGTGGCACGAAAAATGAGAAAGCTATTCATATTTAATTGTCTAATGTAGCGTGGAACCTCCCACGCTATAGCACGCCACTTTAGAGTCTACTCTGCTTTTAACAAGTCAGAGTAAAGATTTTGCGCTTCACTACACCCTGGTGAATCCATTTCACTTGAACCTGATCATGGCTCGGTACTCCCTGTTCACTCACCATGGTTGGATCTCGTTTCTGGAAGGATCACCAGTCGGCAGAAAGGCCGCCTCCCCCCGCCTCTCATCCTGAGATTCGGCACATCTGCAAAAGGCACGCGTTACATAGCAAAGCGACTGCATTCGAGAAGCACACTCTGTCAAGCCAAGCGTGACTCAAGACATGCTGACCCTCCCTCCCAAAACACCCGACAACCGTCAAAAGCACAGAGAAACTATCCTATAATTGAAACACGGGCATTTCCCCTCTAGCTACAGTGTCAACAGAACTCCTCAATGGAATATGGTGGCAGGGAAACTCTCGGTAACACTACCAACTCGCAATCATCGTATCATATATAAAGCGCTAAACACCTACATTCACCCGTAGCAACCAAGACCCAACACTAAGCCACAGAACACAGCGCTAGCAAACAGCATATCCTGTGAAAGCACCGAATATCTAAAACGGAACCCGATTGAGAGAGTTTGGACAACACCCTGTCATGGCTAGTGAAACATAACATTCAACCATAAAGCAGAACTCCAGTAAGCAACGCATCCCATAAGAGCACTAGACATTTAAATCATAATATAACTAAAAATGTTCAGATTACGTTTCTCTTGTGTCATGTATACATAACATCTAGACATATGATATTACGCCAGCAAGTAGCGTATCTTGTGGAAGTGCTTAATTTAAGGTAATAACTTGGCTGTAATGATCGAATTTCCTTGACATGGCAATTTAAACAAACCATTCAGCAATAGGCCACAGTGCCATCAATTAGCATAACATGTATAAGCGCTAATTTTAGATAAATACTTGACTGTAATGTTCGGAAGTTCTTCTCTTGTGGTGACGTCACAGCAAGACTCCGAAGCCCAGGAGAAGGAGCGTGGACATAACGAAGATTTAGTTAACACATAAGCAATAAAGCAAACTCTTTGAGACAGTCTCGAGACATGAAGAAATTCCCTCCAAAAAGTCAATGGATTGAATAAGTTAAAAATAATATAACTGTGTGAATTCCTTCGCAAACTTTCATCACAGTCTATTTTTAGTCTCTAAATGTTATGCATATACAAAAAAAAAACAAAAAAAAAAACACAATAGCAGTGCTGGGTTTAAAAGATGTTGGCAGTGACAGAAATACATAACTAAAAATAAAAAATCAATTAAACATATATAAAGCAAATAACACTCTAGCATTCAAAAAAGAAATCTCAACTTTGTAATAAAAACATAATAGTTGATCATAACATCACATACTTGTAAGTAAATATTGAAGTATCAAGACACAGATTCAGGAAGCTTTTTGAATATCTTCAGAAATATTTCTTTTGCTTCCTTAGAATCTGTAAACATATATTTTCTGTCATTATAAGTAAAAGACAGAGTATTCGGATAACTCATACGAAATCTTATACCTCTTTTTATAAGATCTGCACAATAAGGAGAAAGCTTTTGTCTTTTCATTTTTACTTGTAGAGGAAGATCCTGAGAAAATGACAGTTTATGGTTTTTCCAGACAAACTGTTTTTTCCTTTTTGCTGTCTCTAGTATCTGATAAGTGTCTTGGAAATTAAGTAGTTTAGTATATATGATCCGAGGGGAGGCAGAATCCTGACTAGCATGCAGTGCTCTATGAGCCCTCTCTATAATAACAGTTTTTGATGTTGTCTCACAATTTAATAGTGACTCAAAAATCTGTTTAGATACAGATAATAAGCTTTGATTTTCATAGGACTCTGGCAAACCTCTAATAATAATGTTATTTCTACGACTTCTAGCCTCCAAGTCCAGTAGTTTAGCTTGAAATTCTGAAATAATCTTATCTTTAGCTTTAATATCTCTTTCCAAGGTTTCTGTTTTTATTTCTAAAGCTGTATTTTTACATTCAATAATATCCATTCTTTCATTTATTTGCTTTAAAGTTTTGCCAAAGTCAGTAAATTGTTCTGAGAAACTTTGTATGGCACTTTGAATTGGTTGTAAAGCTAGTTTTAATTCATCTAAATGAAAGTTTGAGTCATTAGTATCTTTGTTACTTACTTTAGAATTTTCTGAAGATTGCTTAGTAGTTCTTAATCTTTTTGAGCAGGTTTCTTTCTCAGGTGAATGCACTGAAGAAAATTTGGCCTTTGTTGCCTGTGTTTCCATGGTGTCAGATTTAGAAGCCATGCCCAGAGCAGAGGTGTGAGGATAGGATAGCAGATTCTGGGAGGAGTCTTTAAGCAGCAGATGCCCAATACAGTTGAAACCGCAAAGACAGTTCTGAGGTAAAAAACTCCAAAATTGAGATCTCCACCACCAACAAATAATCCAAATACGTAGATAACTATTTAGAGGTTATTTTTATAAAAGAAACTGAGGAAAAATATTACTCCAAAGTTATAATATTAAGCCGGATATTACATAACTGTGAGGAGGTCAGTGACTAGGGACTGATCTAGTCGGCAGCCATCTTGGAATCTCAAGATTTTGACTACTATAGAAATTAGTCAACCCTGGTATATACTCCACTATGGTGTTTTAAGTTAAAAACTAGATCAGTGCACTGAGCCCACAATAAAACTAGGATACTTGCAAGTTGTGTGCTGCATTGCACAGTTCTGAGTTCATTCCTTCCTTATGATCACTTTTTTATGGCAGGAGTGCTACTGGGGAAGGTTTGTCTCTTTATAGATAGCACAAAGATAGATGCAAAACAATAAGTAATGTAAAGAGCTTTAGAAAAAAATGTATCATCATTTTGGGAATGGTTCTGTATGGCAAACTAATGTCACTGCAGACAGCTCCTTGGCGCAGAGGGATAAAGCCCTGACTATGGGCCATATGAGCTGAGTGCTGTTAGTATCCTGAGTATTGTGGAAGTCAAAGACAGAGCAATGAGTGGGAGATTACAAAAGGATGCTGGGGTCTTGCCAACTTTGCATACTCCAGAGGTAACAGCTGAGTGGTAATGATAAGCAACTGCCAAGGTAGGAGAACAGGCAACAAGTGTATGCCACTGCACAGAGGATGAGGAGGGTCTCTCACAGAACCATTGCTCTCGCATAACCTAATACAGCAGATGTTGGTTAAGGCCTATATATCAAAATCCCTAATATGAAAAGCATATGTGATACCACAACTTGCTTTGATCTTCTTTTTCCAACAGTTTGTGTCCCCAGTCCCCTTCTTACCCTGGCATGCCATCACAAAGGCTTGCTGCTTCACTCATGGGTTATTACCAGGACTGCAGACTGGTGATAATAGAAATGGTGTCTACCAACTGTTAGTCAAGTAATAACACAGGGGAACAAAAATTGTAATATACTGGCTGTTCGATGCATGAAAATTGCTGACTAATACTTCAGAAATGCATAATATGCGTAATATGGTAAGGAGTCTAGTAATGGCACATGTACCATAGAACAAATGTTACCTGCACTATTTTGAGTAATGTGAAGCTCATAAAGGTTGAATTCAAAGAAAAGGAGGTTGCTTGCCTCTTGTGAAGAATGACTGATACCAAGCAATGGGACACTGGGTAATTTTTGTTTTGTATAGAACCTGTGGAAACTTGGATAGAGAAATTGTGGAGAGCTTCAGTTTAAAATAAACCTCAAACCTGAAGTAGCTGTAAGAGATGGGCAGCCTGCACCAGAACAAAAATCCTGTAGTTGGAGTTTTGAACTTAATGAATTGTGAGTTGTTTGTTAAACTACAATTGAATGAATTTGTGAGTCCTGTAATAGCTAGACTGAATGATTAAAAATGTGGATGTACATGGACTAAATCCAAGATCGCTGTTTCTCAGAATATTTCCTTTTCTATGAAGTATGGCATTCTTAGATTTGTTATATAGATAGCTAGATAGATAGATAGACAGATAGATAGATAGATAGATAGATAGATAGATAGATAGATAGATAGATAGATAGATATAGGGCCGGATTCACAAAGGCTTGTACAGAGTCTTAGAGTAGAGTAAGACTCCATGCAGCCAACATGTCTGCCGAGAGATCCAGGAACAGCCGGTAGGGGCGTGCAACTGAACTCTCCAAACTAGTCCTACACGGACAGGGCTGGGATATGCAAATTACCTCAATTGCAGGTGAAAGCCATGCAAATGAGGTAAATTTGCGATCCAGGAAACCCGAACCTGTCCGAGTAGGAATAGTGCTATGTGCAGAAATGTACTCAGTTGATAACTGAGTACGGTTCTGCAAATAGCAAAATGGAGCCATGTCAGCTGGAAAAAAAAGCATGCATTCACAGGAGGAAGCTTGCCAATGGCCAAAAATATGGCCATTGGCAACAGGAAGTGATGCAAATTAAAAATAAAATAACTTTTTTTTTATCCCGATCACCGAGGTTTAACCATAGGGCAGCGGAACGCAAACCCGCTGCTCCCTAAAAAGCAGAAAATTAATAATTAAGATCCACAAATGTGGATTTTATAACTAAAATGAATTTACAATGCAAGGGAATGGCAGGCTGAATACAACATGGCCACCGAGTAGAGGTTGCTAAGGGGGAAAGCTCAGTCTAAGAGATGTAACTAAGCATTAGTAGGCAATCCTATGCAAATGAGAGTTAGGATAGTGAATCACAAGTTTACATAGCAAATGAGCACAGTCGGTGGAGTGTAGGAGTAGGATAAGGTGAGTAACAGAGTAGAAGATAGGTGACATCACGAGGGGGGTATGTATGAAAGGAGTGAAGCTCATTGGAGCAGAGTGACATGTGTCAGCTTACATTTACATAATAGTGAAAGAGGTGTGTCAACAGGTAGACCAGGTAAAGTCAAGAAATCGAAGGTGTATGCCGTGGATAACACCAAAGTTTCTTGCTGAGTGTGCATGCACGCGTGTGCGCGCCAGTAAACCCGAGTAAGACAGTGTGCGTGGGTGTTAGCGTGTGTGTGCTCGTGTAAGCCAGAGTAAGCATATGTAAGGCTGTGTAAACAGTTGTAAGCACGTTTGCACCAGTGTGCGCACGTTGTAAGAAGAATAAGCAAGGTTTAGTCCATGTAAGCATGTGCGCACGCATGTTAGCTGCTGTGTGCATGTTTGAGCTTGTGTGCGCGGCACTCCCCCCCTGAGGAACCAGTAAGGAAAAAGGAAGCACACCAAATAGTGGAAGTTACCAGGGAGTACTAGCAGAGCTAGCAGGTGAAAACAATCAGAATCAGGCAATTACCCAGGCAGAACACTAGCCCAGCCCAGCTCAGCACTTAAAACTCTGCAAACAACAGTCCATTATGTTTCTCTCAAGAGACACTGCAACACTGCAGTAAGCTAATAGAAGTGAAAACTGAAAAGGCTTCACTGAGACAAAAAATGTTAGGGGCTGCCATTGCTGTTATAAGGCGACATATGCAACATGCTGAGGGTGGTGATAATGCAAATGCTGCTGGACAACCCACAGTGAGGAGACGGTGAAGAGTGTACAGGCCCAGGGTTACCTATCAGGGGCTACATGAGCTGGAGATAGTGGAGCGCTATAGAGTGGACAGAGACCTCTTGCAGCAAATTGTTGAGCTGTGCAGGCCACGCCTCACACACAGAATAAACCGAGGGGAACCATCCCAGTGGAAACTAAGGTATGTGTTGGCCTAAGAATATTAGCAACAGGTACCTTCCAGAGATCAACTGGTGATATGATGGGGATATCACAGTCATCAGCATCCAGGGTACTGCACCAGTTCCTGGATGCCATGTCAGCACATGTCGGTGATCATGTATATTTCCCCAATTCCTGTGAGGTACTGGCCAGCAATATGGGTCTCTTCCAGCAAATAGCGGAATACCCTGAGGTAGTGGGTGCAATAGACTGCATGCACATATGCATCAAAGCACCAGCTGGTGAGCGGGGTAGGGTCTACTTCAACCACAAGGGCTTCCCCTCCATCAACTGCAAGGTCATGTGCAATGCCCAGGGCATAATACTGAATGTGTGTGCTGGCTGCCCTGGAAGCTACCATGATTCCCATATCTGGCATCTGACACAGCTGTACCATACATTTGCCAATGGGGACATCCCACATGGTCACCTAGTGGGGGATGCTGGCTATGCACTGGAGCCGAGGCTGATGACACCCATCAGAAACGCACACACACTTGAACAGGAATGCCATAATGAGGCACATGCACAAACACGGAATGTAATCGAGCATGTGGTTGGGCTGCTCAAGTCATGGTTCCAGTGCCTAGGCACATCTGGTGGAGCCTTGCAGTACTTACCAACTACATGTACCCAAATTGTCATGGTATGTGCTATGCTACATAATATGATCCTGCAAAAACAGCTGCAGCAGGACCAGCATAGGCCTGGGCCAAACAGCCCCCACCGTTGCCAAGGCCATCACAGGCAGAGTGTGACTCAGAGGAGGAAAAACCTGAGCCTGCCCCAGTAGGCAGAAGAAGACGTGCCCAGTATGCTTTGGCCTTGGCAAAGAGGCAACGCATAGCACATACACTGGCTCAGTAGGAACTCTGGAAATGATACCTCTCTCTGACCCGCACATATAGTAAAAGGGATGCCTACGTTGACACTACCTGCTTTCAAACATGTATAGGGAGTGTAGTATGTGCATCCGACATAGGCAGCCCTGCATCAACACCTGAGGCATCACACAAAAAGTAAAAACGGAGCTGGAAACTGGATAAATAAAATGCGAACTGCTACGTGAAATGAAGGACTCTGATTTAATGATTTTAGCGCTTTCGGAAGGTCCAGTGCCCTTCCTTCCTCAGAAATGACAAACAAACGGAAACACAGGCAACAATTCATATTTAAAAGTAGTTAATTAGTTAACTGAATAATTGAGTAATTAAGACAATCATATGGTGTCCACTATCATCACATCTTGTTAGTCTTAGAACAAGTTGTAAATAAAAGACGTGAAACATTTTACTAAAAATGTATATCAGTACATAAAAATCAATGTAAAAACAATGCAATATTCATGTTTCATACGTTTTTAAACCTTCAAAGCAATTATGGAAGTGCTTATTATATATTGAATATAAAATTGCTTTCAATAAAACATGCTAAGCTAAACTAGTGGATAAATGCCACTCTACACTAAAAATAATATTAAATCTATATAAAACATATGTAAGAGAACATTCAGTCCAAATGAGCTAACAACACATTTTACAAAGTGAAATTAAACAAATATTTAAAAATGCTTACTTCATAAAACTGCCTTATAAAACTATCTGTTTAAGGCCAGTTTTTTTAGGATGCAAGCAATAGATATTTGTTCATTTAAACCTGGTGGGTGACCGGCTGCAGTCCTTATTTGCCAAAACAATTCTTCCATCTCAAGATGGATTTGCCATGGACCTATGTATGGGGTATCATCTACCTGTTTCAGTACTGTAAATTTAAATTTGTGGGTTGGATGTTCAATAGTGTGGCAAGCCAAAGCATTTGTTTCATCTTTTTTAGTCATAGCGTAAGAGTGCTCAGAATACGCTGTTTCAGCTTGCGCTCAGTCTTTCCTATGTAGAAAGCGTGGCAATCAGAGCAGGTTGCCACATAAACTATTGCCCTAGTGTTACAATTAAATTTACCTCTGACTTTATATTCATTGTTGTTTATTTTTACAGAATGTCCTTCTTTAATGAACCCACATTGTCTACAAGACCTACATTTTGCCATACCTAAATTGTGGTAATGCGTGCCTTGGATTTTCCAGCCTCTAATAAAGTTTTAAGGTTAACCCCTCTTCTAAATGTGATAGCCGGGGGACCTTCAAACTTCTCCTGAAAATTTCTATCACGTGATAGGATACCCCAGTTCTTACATAAGATGTCTCTAATAAATCGGTGGTCTATGGAAAAGGTACATAAAAACCTTAAGTTGCACTGGCGTTCACTGTTAGCTAGGTTTATGTTTTACTCCCCATTTCGTTGGCCATCATCAATATGGAGCGGCAATTCTGTGCTCAATATGGGGCTAAAGTGCCCTGTGTTACGCTTCTGTACAACTTCTTCCATAATCTCCACCACCATTTTACACGGATAACCTCTATTATAAAACATATTTGAGAGGTTGGCACATTCAGTTAGAAAATCTTCATCTTCAGTAACCATCCTAGCTGCCCATTACCATTTGCCCTTTTACCACGGCTTTCTTTTGATGGTGCGGTGACAGCTGGAATAGTGTAAGAAACCATTAGAATATGTGGGTTTCCTGTAAATAGTGCTTTTAAATCTCAAATTCTGCTCGTCTTTATATAACATAATGTCCAAAAAACTAATGCTAGAATGATGGCATTCATAAGTGAATTCCAAGAAATTGGTCAAGTTAGAGATGGAAACAATAAAAGAGGGAATATCTTCAGGAAGCCCTTTCCATAAAAGAACATGTCGTCCTGGTACCTAGTGTACCAGGCGACATGCCTTTTAAATGTGGGATCCTGAAACAACAGGGAATTCTCCCATTGTGCCATAACACAATTTGCATAGGCCCCTCCACAAGGCGAGCCCATCGCCACGCCAGATGTCTGTAAAATTATAAATAAGAATTTGCTCAAGAAGAGTCTCTACTATACAAATAGTAGTATTGTTAACCTTCCTGTCAAAAAGGAACTCTCTAATCCACTCTAAGCCTATGTTGTGGGGAATAACCGTGTATAGATCTTTTACATCTACTGTGAGGAGAACATACTCAGAATTAAATGGAATTTTGTTTATTTCCCTCAAAAAGCTCCAAGAGTCCTTGCAAATCTGCTTTTCATTAGCTATGAGTGGTTTAAGTAAACTATCTACATATGTAGCTGCAGCACTCAAAATGGACCCTCTCCCATCAACTATAGGCCTAAATGGTGGATCCGACACTGATTTGTGGATTTTGGGCACCCCAAACAGGAATGGTAACCTAGGTGATGGAATGTTTAAATACCTATACAGATCAATATCAATAGAATTTTCAAGAAGTAAATCATCCAAAATTCCTCTAACTTTACCATATGCTATGTTAATTTCGTTGATACTAACTTCTTGGTATGGTCCTGATGCCAAATGGGTTAACATTTTGTTAACATAAACATATCGGTCCATAAAAATAAGCCCATTCCCTTTATTGGGTTTCATAACCCTAATATTGCAATCTTTTAGAATCTTAATAAGATCCCTTTGCTGTGTTGATATATTAAATTTACCACCTTTTATGTTGTTTTGCTTCGATGCCAAGTGTCTTAAGTCCAACTCGCAGGCCATTTCAAAAACTTTAAGCCTGTCTAAGAGTGGTGGATTAAAGACACTAGCTATTTTGAAATTGTTAAGAAGGGTGGGCCTATCACCTAAAGTGACTCTCAGGTTTAACTTGCGTACAAATAATTTCACATCAATGATGGTTTTTACTAAGTCAAAATGTGTATCCAGAACAAAAGTCAACCCTTTGGAGAAAAAATTGCATGTGCTTTGATCAATTTCAAAGGAAGTAAAATTATATATCTTAAAGTCTCCTTCGGTGCTTTGCACAATATTCAATATGTTGGAACGTTCCGCTACCTCCGCCTCTGGTTCCGTTTGTTCCTCGGAACATTCTGATTGGTGTTGGACCTCAAGTTTCTCTGGTGAGGGTTCTGTTCCTGCCGAAAACCCTGAGCGTTTTGTGCTTCATTAGAATTATTGTTATGTGTTTGTCTATTATTGTTTTCACCCTGCTCATAATTATTATTCTCATTAGGTTGAACGTAATTGTTAATGCCTTGGTCATCCAACATGTCCTGGTGAAATTCACCTTGAAGTGGTTGTGAGGGTGCACTAACAGGGGGCGAGGGCACCACATTGCTTGCATGGTGACCTCCATCAGTTGAGTTGTTATTTCCCTTAGTGCCAAATTTCGTTTGAGTGACCAAAGGTGGATTAGGGTAAGCTATATAATTAGCGTATTGAAATAAGTCTCTCTTAATTTTCTTTTGTTTATTAATTGACAATTTTTCCATAGTTGCTTCTATGCTTGAAAAAATCCTTGTATATTCATACCTATATCTGGGAAAATCCTGGATTTATATAGCTTACCCTAATCCACCTTTGGTCACTCAAACGAAATTTGGCACTAAGGGAAATAACAACTCAACTGATGGAGGTCACCATGCAAGCAATGTGGTGCCCTCGCCCCCTGTTAGTGCACCCTCACAACCACTTCAAGGTGAATTTCACCAGGACATGTTGGATGACCAAGGCATTAACAATTACGTTCAACCTAATGAGAATAATAATTATGAGCAGGGTGAAAACAATAATAGACAAACACATAACAATAATTCTAATGAAGCACAAAATGCTCAGGGTTTTCGGCAGGGACAGAACCCTCACCAGAGAAACTTGAGGTCCAACACCAATCAGAACGTTCCGAGGAACAAACGGAACCAGAAGCGGAGGTAGCGGAACGTTCCAACACATTGAATATTGTGCAAACCACGGAAGGAGACTTTAAGATATACAATTTTACTTCCTTTGAAATTGATCAAAGCATATGTAACTTTTTCTCTAAAGGGTTGACTTTTGTCCCGGACACACATTTTGACTTAGTAAAAACCATCATTGATGTGAAATTATTTGTACGCAAGTTAAACCTGAGAGTCACTTTAGGTGATAGGCCCACCCTTCTTAACAATTTCAAAATAGCTAGTGTCTTTAATCCACCACTCTTAGACAGGCTTAAAGTTTTTGAAATGGCCTGCGAGTTGGACTTAAGACACTTGGCATCGAAGTAAAACAACATAAAAGGTGGTAAATTTAATATATCAACACAGCAAAGGGATCTTATTAAGATTCTAAAAGAGTGCAATATTAGGGTTATGAAACCCGATAAAGGGACTGGGCTTATTTTTATGGACCAATATGTTTATGTTAACAAAATGTTAACCCATTTGGCATCAGGACCATACCAAGAAGTTAGTATCAACGAAATTAACATAGCATATGGTAAAGTTGGAGGAATTTTGGATGATTTACTTCTTGAAAATTCTATTGATATTGATCTGTATAGGTATTTAACCATTCCATCACCTAGGTTACCATTCCTGTTTGGGGTGCCCAAAATCCACAAATCAGTGTCGGATCCACCATTTAGGCCTATAGTTGATGGGAGAGGGTCCATTTTGAGTGCTGCAGCTACATATGTAGATAGTTTACTTAAACCACTCATAGCTAATGAAAAGCAGATTTGCAAGGACTCTTGGAGCTTTTTGAGGGAAATAAACAAAATTCCATTTAATTCTGAGTATGTTCTCCTCACAGTAGATGTAAAAGATCTATACACGGTTATTCCCCACAACATAGGCTTAGAGTGGATTAGGGAGTTCCTCTTTGACAGGAAGGTTAATAATACTACTATTTGTATAGTAGAGACTCTTCTTGAGCAAATTCTTATCTCTAATTTTTTCAGGTTTGAAGGGTGTACGTATTTACAGACATCTGGCGTGGTGATGGGCTCGCCTTGTGGAGGGGCCTATGCCAATTGCATTATGGCACAATGGGAGAATTCCCTGTTGTTTCGGGATCCCACATTTAAAAGGCATGTCGCCTGGTACACTAGGTACCAGGACGACATGTTCTTTTTATGGAAAGGGCTTCCTGAAGATATTCCCTCTTTTATTGTTTCCATCTCTAACTTGACCAATTTCTTGGAATTCACTTATGAATGCCATCATTCTAGCATTAGTTTTTTGGACATTATGTTATATAAAGACGAGCAGAATTTGAGATTTAAAAGCACTATTTACAGGAAACCCACATATTCTAATGGCTTCTTACACTATTCCAGCTGTCACCCGTACCATCAAAAGAAAGCCGTGGTAAAAGGGCAAATGGTACGGGCAGCTAGGATGGTTACTGAAGATGAAGATTTTCTAACTGAATGTGCCAACCTCTCAAATATGTTTTATAATAGAGGTTATCCGTGTAAAATGGTGGTGGAGATTATGGAAGAAGTTGTACAGAAGCGTAACACAGGGCACTTTAGCCCCATATTGAGCACAGAATTGCCGCTCCATATTGATGATGGCCAATGAAATGGGGAGCAAAACATAAACATAGTTAACAGTGAACGCCAGTGCAACTTAAGGTTTTTATGTACCTTTTCCATAGACCACCGATTTATTAGAGACATCTTATGTAAGAACTGGGGTATCCTATCACGTGACAGAAATTTTCAGGAGAAGTTTGAAGGTCCCCCGGCTATCACATTTAGAAGAGGGGTTAACCTTAAAACTTTATTAGAGGCTGGAAAATCCAAGGCACGTACACACAATTTAGGTATGGCAAAATGTAGGTCTTGTAGACAATGTGGGTTCATTAAAGAAGGACATTCTGTAAAAATAAACAACATTGAATATAAAGTCAGAGGTAAATTTAATTGTAACACCAGGGCAATAGTTTATGTGGCAACCTGCTCTGATTGCCACGCTTTCTACATAGGAAAGACTGAGCGCAAGCTGAAACAGCGTATTTACGAGCACTCTTACGCTATGACTAAAAAAGATGAAACAAATGCTTTGGCTTGCCACACTATTGAACATCCAACCCACAAATTTAAATTTACAGTACTGAAACAGGTAGATGATACCCCATACATAGGTCCATGGCAAATCCATCTTGAGATGGAAGAATTGTTTTGGCAAATAAGGACTGCAGCCGGTCACCCACCAGGTTTAAATGAACAAATATCTATTGCTTGCATCCTAAAAAAACTGGCCTTAAACAGATAGTTTTATAAGGCAGTTTTATGAAGTAAGCATTTTTAAATATTTGTTGTAAAATGTGTTGTTAGCTCATTTGGACTGAATGTTCTCTTACATATGTTTTATATAGATTTAATATTATTTTTAGTGTAGAGTGGCATTTATCCACTAGTTTAGCTTAGCATGTTTTATTGAAAGCAATTTTATATTCAATATATAATAAGCACTTCCATAATTGCTTTGAAGGTTTAAAAACGTATGAAACATGAATATTGCATTGTTTTTACATTGATTTTTATGTACTGATATACATTTTTAGTAAAATGTTTTATTTACAACTTGTTCTAAGACTAACAAGATGTGATGATAGTGGACACCATATGATTGTCTTAATTACTCAATTATTCAGTTAACTAATTAACTACTTTTAAATATGAATTGTTGCCTGTGTTTCCGTTTGTTTGTCATTTCTGAGGAAGGAAGGGCACTGGACCTTCCGAAAGCGCTAAAATCATTAAATCAGAGTCCTTCATTTCACCTAGCAGTTCGCATTTTATTTATCCAGTTTCCAGCTCCGTTTTCACTTTTTGTGCGTTCTCCAGTTTGTCTCAGTCTTTTTGGTTTGCTAGTTATCAACACCTGAGGCATGATTGCCATGTGTTAAGCAATTTAAAGCAATGCTAAACAGCATTTACCATCATGAAGTCAATGTAAACAAAATCGCACACACCAACTACTACAAATATGGTCAATGTAGAGTAATATTGGCCAATGTCCAGCAATGATGGTTAATATTGAGCAATGTTGGACAAGCTGGGTCTAGGCAGGGCATAGCTGAACAAAAGCCAACATGCTCATATTTGCTCTACTGGCCCCTAAGCAGTCTGGTCTGCTCAGTATGAAAATATAAGTGGCAATAGGACACTGCACTATAGTCATATACAGAACCACTAAACCATGACAGTAGTGCAGTGGTTAGCCTGTATGAAGAAATGTTGATAAGTCTATGCAAAGTATTTCACGGGAACCCTGCAGGTACAGCATAATCCCTGTTGAGTTATGACACAAAGGTGAGTCCTGCAGTAAGAATAGAACCTGACTTTCAACACACACAGTACAAATGTTAATAATGGACATGTAGACATACATCGACAAATGTAGTGGACCTCAGACAGCAACATACTGAAAGGTCACACTGGGTATGCTCACACACTTGAATACATGAGACAAATGTCAGGTAACAGAACACTGACAGTCTGAACTGGGCAAGCTCACACACTTAGGCCATGCTGAAGTAAAGCATTGGGCCACACATAGCAGGCAGTTGCATGTGTTAACCCAGGAACCTCTCACTACACAGCAATCTGCCCTGTGCACACACTTATGTGACAACAGACACGTATATAATATAGTGGAACCCTGCCATAAGCAAATATGTTCTGCAGATACCTAAGCGGTTCATATAAAGTGTGAAAGCAAAGATGATAAAAACCTGCAAGCAGTATCAGCAATAAACATTGTGCATCATGAAAATGATCATAGGTTCAGAGGTTGATACTAGGCTATCTGCCCTAGGGCATGTACAAGCATAGCCACAGTGTGTTTGGCTACTGCAACCCAGTCAAATCAGAGCACTGTGCCTCTAAATAGTAGGTCACACAAGATAGCCCATTTACGTTCAGTGTATTGTGCCTCTGTCTAGCAGGGACCCAGAAGATATCCCATGGGGTAAACATGCAATCACCCATCCACTTGTCAAGATGTCACCTGTAGGTGGTCATTGGGTGGCTCTGCCTATGCAAAACCGGGACTACACTCTGGAGTGAGTGGAGGCTTTCTGGTAATAATCTGGCCCCTCAGCATGTCCTTTTAACATCAGTGCTGAGGTATATGTCCCAGGAGTGTGTAGCAGCAAGGGAGTCGGATATCCTGATGTGGAGCATGTCCAGTAAGTCTGGGTCAGATATTGCCTTCAACTACAGGCACACAACACATCCATGTAGGTGGTAAGTGACTGAGTAGAGCTGGGGTTACTGTATCGGAACTGTGAAGGGCATCTGTGTGAGTCCCTACATCTGCTCAAAGAGTAACATTTGTGGCCATTACAGTTGCTGCAGGTGTCAGGTAAGGTACATCCCAAAGGTGGCATAGTAACCAAGCATGGTCATGAAGAGTATAGGGGCACAATGACCACACATGATCAACATGTGAAACCATGTGGGATATGGTGGGCTATGTAGACATACTGTCTAACCACTATGGCAATAGGATTGTCAAAGGCGAAAGTACGAACAGGTCGTGTCCCCAAACCCGAACAACTACTACTGTATGTAATGGATTACAACCTATGTGGTAATGTGTGGGCATCTTGTCATCCTCAAAGGGGATGACTATGCAGCTAATGGCATGTAGCCATGGGCCATGGCTCAGGCACCTGTCAACCTATCTCTGTGAGACCCTGTATGAGTATGCATGTGCCAGCAGGAGAGCCGATTATGGCACCCAGTTTGCAGTCATCTGCGAACATGGGCAGCCATATCCCTTCTGTGATAGCCTGTACATCACACAAATATATACTGAACAAGAGAGGTCCCAGGACTGAGCCTTTTGGGATGCCAGGTGTAACTGGTGTATAGTCAGACATGGCACCTGAAACACTGAGCATGTGGGTGCTATCCCTGCTCCAGGTAGCAATCCATCGTGTCAGATATGTGTCGATATTGATGCTGGTGAGCCTATGCATAATGGCCAAGTGGGGTATTGTGTTGAATGGTTGTGCAAGGTCCAGGCAGGCTGTGTGGACAACCGTCCCAACACTGATGGACCTGGTAACTGTTGAAAGAATATGAACAGGTCCAACAGGCAAGATCTGCCCACAACAATGCTGTAATGTGTAGGACCAGTGTCTGTAGGTTTCCCATGTCTATGTGCATGAGTCCCATTACAATACACTCCATAGCTTTGCAGAACAGGCTAGTTAGCCTTTTAGACCGATATTGTCTGTGGTCTGTTGTGGCAGTATTCAGTGGAGTGGGGCCATTATTGCTGTACGCCATTCTGTGGGTACATATCCTGCAGTAACTCTTATATCAAAAAGTGACATAATGTGAGTGTTACGTCTGTCATGAAGGCTGTGTACGACACAGGCTGGGACACCGTCTGGTCCCATTGATGCTGTGTTGTCCGCTGTGGGGAGGGCAGCACTCACCTGTTTACTCGTGATGTCTGGGAGGTTACACTCTGTTGGTATGGACAGTACCACCTTAGGGAGGATGGGGGGGATGCATCTGCACTGAACCTGTTTGCCAGGATGATGGCAATATCAGTGGGTTCAGGGTATATTTAGTCAGTATGCAGTAACACACAGCATATCAGTGAGTGTCCAGCCAGGTACCTGAATCAAATGAAGAAGGCCTTGTGAGTGTCCGACCTGTCTGGTGCAATTGTCCGTTAGAAGCATGCCTGACATAAATACCCGAGTGATTGTAGCAGTCCACTAGTACAGATAACAGATGCCTTCCCTGTCTGGGATTGTGCTCTATCATGTAGTAGCTTCCTCCATTTGTTGTAAAGCGTATTAATGGCTGGGGTCTACCAGACAGGTCCACTGCCATTGGAGGAGTGAGTCCAGTTGTTATTTTGGATGTAACGATCCATGCGATCCACTAGGTGTCCATAGAATGTGTATGTAAAGGATTCAGCAGTCTGAGCCATACTTACCACTGACCCAGGGTCTCTGATGGATAACACCGTGGTTTGGAGGAGTGTGACATTTGCTTTTGGGAAGTTCACCAAGATTACCCAGGATGGGTGTGGGGACGGGATATGGATGTCCAGTGAGATAAAGTATGTTCTGCCCTTACCAATGAGGGGTATATCGCAGGTGTGGAACATAGAGTCCCCATGTTGGTGATGATCATGTCCAATATGTTGTCCCCTCTTGTGGGTGTGGTGACCGGTTGTGCTATAGCATATGAGTTTAGAAATAGTAGCAACTGTTGGGTGAGGGTGTTGGGGCCTGAGTACTATCCACAGTCAATGTGTGGGTATTTGACGTCACCCAATATAATGGTGTTTGGGGAGACCTTCATATGGTCCAATGTTCCCAGGAAAGCTGAGTGAGGTTACTGTGTTGGGGAATGTGGTCTGTAGCAGGCAACAAACCAAAAGGCAGACTTGCACAATGTTAGGTGCATATGTATGGTCCGTGATGCATTGTGCAGTGTATCTGTGATGTATATGGATACTCCCCCTATTTGTGTTGGCCATTCCGAGTTATGTGGTCAGAAAGCATGGTACGAAATACAACCTGGTAGTGCTGGTGTGCATGTGGGAGCCTCAACCATGTGTCTGTTAGTGCACAGATATTGCTATCCTCCATACTGAGGAGATTCCTGAGTGGGCGCAATTTGAGGGTAAGACATCTGGTGTTGAGCAGCATTACCCTCAGTGTCGTGTACTCTGTAATGTGTATGGAGGTGGTTCTGTCCTTTGAGCCCTGCTTAAATAAGGCAGTATGGTGGCAGCAAGTGCCCTAGCCAGTATTCAAAAGTCCAAGGGTGACAGGTGCAAGCTGTCCATAGGGAAGCTACGTGGCATGTCGAGCATGTCACCCCAGGGTGACAGACACTGTATCCCCTTTGAATAACACCAATATGTTAGCCAACTGTTAAACGCGATCAGTTTGTTGGTATACTGTGACATCATACTTGGTGAGTGTAAGATGCTAGACAAGGTCAGGGTAATACTGGGCTGGGCTACATGATCACAGAGTTCCTCTATGTTCCATGTCATGTGGTCCAGGGAGGAACGTCTGAGGTTGTACGCACCAGCATGGACATTGATGGAGCCAGTCCTGGACTTGCTTTGGAGTGACCTGCGTGCATGTGTTATGTGGCGGATCCTGGCACCTGAGAGACAGCTCAAAGTGACTATTTCCCTGTCTGGCCTGGTGAGTGGGACGATAGTGTGTTTGACATTAAGTGTCACCTATAACAAGTGTATCAGGTGTGTTGTTTAGCCCAAAGGGCAGTGACTGTGTGGCACACTGACATTGTGAACTGTGTGACATGTGGGCATTGTAGTGGGGTAGCAGTTGTATGTGTGTCTGCTTTGGAGGTCTCTGCTGCTTAGGCAGAGTGTATGTAGAGCCTCTGAATATGTGTATGTGCGATAATGTGGTTTGTTTGCTGTCACTATCAGTGTATTTGAAGCTGATATGTAGTGTGTGTGGTCACCCTGACCACCTGATAGACTATGCCAGTCATGGGTCGAGACAGCTCAGCGTCCTGTATGTCAATATTGTTACATCTCCCACATATATGTGAGTGTGATGTGAGGAGGAGAGGGTTGTCTGTGTATATGAGGCAGATATGACATTGTGTCATAACCATAATATTCACTAGCTGGACTGGAGAGTACACATGAAACAGACCCCTGGACATGCCAGTGTATTATGATGACATACTTTGTAGCCTGATCACAAAGGATCAGTAGGGTGTTAAGTGTGTAAAAGAGTATAACCGGGATTAATGCTCAGGTTTGTCAATGTTTTGTAAAGAGTAGCTGAGAAGGAGTCCAGACTGAGAAACATGACATGTCCTTCAGCTATGTAATAAATAGTAATGTACACGCATATATGTGCTGAGTCAGAGACAAATGTACCTTACTGACATGGCCGACATCCTGTCAGACAGGCCCATGTATACATACCCACCCCCCACTGACGATAGTCCCTGACATCATACCAGGAGATATCACGTGTAGAATGGCTGACATCTCCCCCCAAAGCCAAAAGCATGGCAGCATTTGGATTACATTGTTTCCCAATATGTGTCATGCAGGCACTACAGAACAAACAGACCCTGCACCTGAACAGTCTGTTGAGCCTCACCCACTCCACAAGACCTGGAACCGTCGAATGTGTTACAGCAACATATGGCACTCCTCACATGTGTGGGTGCACAACACACCATGGGAATTATAGTCCAGTAAGCCTATAAAGTCTGATCTGCAAGGCCATGGAGTGCATCATGGCAGAAGTCATAAACAGAGCTATTGGAAACCGACAAACACACAACCCTACCAACTGTGGTATGTTCATGTGCAGATCATGGTTCCCAAGCATGCTACACCATCTGCAAGGCAGCCACCCAGGACATACAGCATGGAACAAAGCTACACATGTCCCACATAGACTTTGAACAGCTCTTCATCAACATCACAGACATATGTCATATCCACAAAACCAACAATCTGTGCATAGATATGTTTTGACATATGAAGGGATGGCAATGTGTCCACAGATAGATCATACAAGGTGAGACTCACGGGGTCCTGTACAAGCTGTTGATACCTGTCGACCTACATGGATCATTCCTGGGATTGCATAAAAATGTGTACACACATTACCATGTCCAGTCTGATGATGTCATCATCCTACAAATATGCCAAGAGAACAGAAACCACCCAGTAATGCATATAGCGTGCTGTGTTAATGCGTATCTCTCTAGCATCATAACATAGTTAGGAAGAGGTTTGTGTCCTGCAAACATCAAGTGGGGGTGTATGTGTGTGATTTCCTTTGAGAGGAGTAGCCTTTTTGGAGACTGGGAAAACACATTAAAAGAGGTACATCCCTCTTTGCAAAGTCTGATGATGTCAGCATCCTACAAATATTCAAGGAGAACAGAAACCACCCAGTACTGCATATAGCGCGTCGTGTTAATGCATATCTCTCTAGTATCATAACATAGTTAGGTAGGGGTTTGAGTCCTGCAAACGCTGAGTGCATGTGTGTGCCACAAGTGGTCAATGCAGTGTGGGTTTTGCTTTTACTATGGTATGACATATGTTTCAAATAGTATCTGCATTGCACACATCGGGTATCTGCGTGTCAAATAAATTTGTGTTCATGTGACCTCAATCAGTACATAGGTGTGAAGTCTGCATACTACATGAATACATTTGTAACCTTCAACAGATTGTGTCGCTGCTTCTCAGATCATAGGTCACATATGTATGTATGCATCAAGACCAGCCAATGTAGTGATCCATGGCCAAGGGCATCCCTGCCACACACACCTATGACACATACTATAGAGTACTGTGAGTGAGGGTAATTGCAGGGGTATATGTCAGACATGTTCATACACAACAACAACTGGCAATAATGGACAGGCATTATAGGTGTGCACCAGCCCTGTGGATATGCATGCAGGCCCCTAATGTGTTATGTGAAACACAGAGGGACCCCACAATACCTATGGATATGTGGATACCAAGGGACAGATGACATAACACGTGTCTGTCTGTGCACATTGGTACCCAACATACATGTTCAGGGCTACCACCTATGTGGTACTGTCGGGATAGTATGTATAGTAAATGTGGATGAATATGCCATAGACGGCATACTGCTATACAGCATGTATTGGACAACAGGTATCTGCCTGTATGATACCCTTGTGTAGGATATGCGTCCCATCCGGGGAATGCAGTGTAGGCCAATGCATGCATTTCCAGATGTGGATGGACATATCCCTAGTGTGTCTGCATGTACCTAAGAGGGCTATATGCCACACAGGTGTGGTCCCAGGAACATGTGGCGGTCAATACCACTGGTTACTGTTATAGTATAGTACTGGAAGGATCCAACTGTTACTGAGTTCCCTACAACTGTGAGTCATTTGTCAGGACATCATCTAATGATTGGTTATAGTCATGCTGTTGAGGTGGTGTATACTACCAGACTGCAGATCATTGACAGATATCAACAGTATCACCCACAGCATAGTGCCAACCCATGTCATACACACACATGTGTACCCATGTTAGTACATATCTGTAGTAGAATGCATACTGGCCATCGAAAGATACCATGAGATGTTAACAATGTGTAGAACAGGGTATGTCGCACATCCCATGTGTCCACTATGCACGTAGATGCAGACAGTGCGCATACACCATGTTCACAGATGTACACCCGCTACTTTGTAATGCACACATCACACACATACAGTTCACTCACTAACACATGCTGGCAACACTGTACACTTCAGCCAAGTGGCACATGGGTGGACAATACATACTCAGACCTAACACTGGTGTAAACAATGCTACAATGACTATCAGAGCTGTGATGCATAATGCCTGCTCAGATATACCTACAAGGATATCAGTATACTTTCGTGTTGGCAATTTGCTACTATTGCTACACTGCTATAATGTCACCCTGTGCATCAGAACCATGTTAGCCTATTCCTGCATCAATGCGACAGATGACAGGAGGTGGCACAGGTGTCATCATATGCACAGGGTGTGTTGTAGGTTTGCCAGAGCCCGACATTGACCCATCCAATCGGCGTGTGTGTGTGTGTGTGTGTGTGTGTGTGTGTGTGTGTGTGTGTGTGTGTGTGTGTGTGTGTGAAGGACAACAGTACTGCATGGGCCAATGTTGATGTAATGTGTGTGTGTATGTGTGAGCCCTAGTTGTATGGTAAATGTGTGTGTGTCTGCATGCACACAACTCCACCATGTGGCTGCCATATATGGGCGGTTGTGGGACAACCACAGACTGTACCTGCTAGGCTGTACAGATCACTGTCTCTGGCCATGGACACAGTACCTGTGCCTAGCAGGGGTGCTATGGGCAGTATCATGTACCAACTCTGACTGGGTGCTATCATCAGAGGCAGAGGTATGATGACTGGACCCGTGTCCCTGCTGGGACTGGCCAGCACCATGGGCATGTGGTCTAGTAGGACGGTCAATGGACAGGCCAGCCCCAGCATTGCTAGGGCTGGTACTGCCACTACGGGAGCAGCTGTGATCCATGGTCCATCTGCTACGACTGCCAGCTGATGCTGTTGCTGGCATGCATCCGCATGGTCTTCTCATCCGTCCCGCATGGTCCTGGCTCATGGCTAACACATTGCGGAGGACATCTAATGTCTCCCTCCAAAGGGTATCAATGACCTCGGTGTCATTTTGGATGGCACCGGCAAGGTCACAGATGCTGTCATTGATAGCAGTGTAATGGGCCCTCTGCGCCCTTAGTCCCTGTTGGGTGTACCATTCCATACGTGCCTGTGCCTGCATTACAGCCCGGAACATACTGGAGGTTGTAATACCTCCAGGGCATGTCTGCCAGCGGCAATACGACCAGTGGTGCTCCCCTCAGAACCCCTGGACATCCGCCTATGTGGTACCATTCTGGTAATCCAGCTATGACTGCTGTGAGGGGATGCATGCGCCATAGGTACCACACTCTCCTGGTCAATGCCAACTGTATGCTGTCCCTCAGCTATGGCCATTGGTGATGAGGAATATATTGGCAGTATGAGTGTGTGCATAGATGGGGTTGACCGCTGTGTACTGTCAATTGGTGGACCAATGACAGACCCTGTCAGACGTTCCTGTGCCACAATACATGTCTCATCATCTCCACTATTAGTGGCGGTGACATCAGGTTCCCTGCTGCATTCAGCCACCCCTAACTCAGCACCTGTGGAAGGAAGACAGGAAACACACTTTAAAATCTGTAAATGATGTTAGCACACATGCACACATGAACACATGCACACATGAATACATGCACACATGCGCACATCCACACATGCACACATGAACACATGCACACATGCACACATGCACAGAAATACACTGCTCACCACAGCACATACACACACACACACCAGCAATCCAACACATACACAATAGTGGGTGATGGTGGGTGACAGTATCACAAGGCAAACAGTCACTACACATGTGTCCACATGCAGACCATGTGTTGCTCAACACCATGCAGTGCAAGTGTAGACAGCCCTATTTAATGACATTATACATGACTTTGATGCATGTGTGTAGTTGTTCAGTGATTGGCTACACCCTGGAACACAATGTGTACATGGATAAAACATTGCTGTGCAAGTATTATCTGCTCTGCAATGTCATGTGCACCATCACTCAATGGTATACATACCATGGCTGCATGTGTTATCTGTGTGACACATAGATTGCCATGTCTGATGACAGTGTCTGTGTCCATAGCACATAACAGTGGGCACAGGTGTAGAAAATGCATGCAATGTACAAACATGTGATGAGTGGTGCATGATATAGACGTGAAGGAATCCCAATGCACGACATGGACATTGTACAGTGGTTATAGTGACTGTGGGACATATTGCAGATATGTCAGTGCCAGCCATGACATGGCATGCTGCACGACTGCAACATTAAACACCACACATACCCAATGTGTGTCATGTGATCTATACACCCAGTAGCATTCCAGGACATATATGTGACTCTTTGTACAGATGGCGACTGATGCACAAAATGTGTATACTAGCATATGTAAGCACACACACAACATGCTATGCATGGTGTGTATAGGTGCATATGTTTGCACACACAGAACAATGAGGTACACAGCAAATACTGCTATGTGTATTACAGTGCTCACTGTAACTGGATGGGGTGTAGTACTGTGTGCCATCATCATCATCATGCATTTTGTGGTCACTCACAGCTACTACTGTGTGACAGATCACTGCCTAGCATGCTGCACCTGAACTGCAGTGCCGTGGATACGTTCACTATTACACAGCCACTTTGTACATGGGTGTATGAAGTGCCCAGTAGGGAGCATTGCCTAACATGACTGTGTTATGTGTTGTAGAGTGTTGCACAGCCCCATGATAGGCCTCTACCCCTGAGGTACATCATGTGTGTGTGGATGACATGTGGGATACTGAAGTGTGACCTTACAGCGGGTGTGTGGTTATGCCATATGTAGCATGACTTTGTGTACTGCATGTGATAAATGTGTTATGTTGTGTACAGATGTTGCAACTATGCCTATCCAATGTGTCATGCTCTGTGTATTGCATGTCATTGAGGCAGCTACTGACATTACTGAGCTGTGCAATGTCTCACAGCAAACATGCACGGCATGCACTATGCATAGGTGTGTTACGTGTACATGGCCTACACCTCACCTATGACATGCATATTTCATTACCAACATTGCAGGTATAACACACTCACCAGCATTTATCGGCTACCCTGCCGTCACACCAGAGGGACCTACGAGAATATGAGAGGGTTCGTCAGTGGCCACAACTGGCATTGCTACAGTGGGTATGCTAAACTGCAGTACAACAGTCACAGGTGTAGGGATATTATCAAAACTACTCGTATTGCACAACAGTAGGCAGCGGAACTGCTAAACACACAGTACACATCTCATGTACACATAGTCTAACAATACAGTTAACTGTAGTCTGCAGATAGGGCATGTTACCTGCTTGCTCCAGGTGGATGTGCTGGGTGGTTCCGGCCTCCATTACAACACATGTCAGAGGTTGATGTAGCTGTTGTCCAGGAGCCACCACGCTTAGGAGCAGCTCCTCCGCTCTGATGAGGGGGGGTGAATGGCCACCCCACCACCTGTGGCAAGCTGCTGTCTTTGAATATCAGACGCATGCCGCCGGACTTGTCTAATTAAATCACTGTAGTGATGGCGTACCTGCTCATATGTCCAGTTATGCATGCCTATGTCATTTACCCGATGAACAAGTTCCTGCCACAGTGCAGTCCGCTCCTGCTGGTGCTGGCTGCTTCTGGAGAAGAGCATTGTGTACCGCTGCAATAGGCTGTCGAGTATCACCTCTTCCTCATCCACTGTGTAAGCTGGGTTGCGTTGGTGGGCCATCTGGCTGAAAAAGATATGAACAATATGTGTGAGAGTGTCCTGTGGCACACTTTACACCTTTACCCACAGATATCACTTTACTGACATATATACCATCCTATTGTCTGTCAGAGGTTACACACATTCAATACACTTATTGGTTCTCAGGCCACAACTAACTAACACTGCCTGGCAGACTCTATATATCACACCACTATACAACAGTACCCAACACACTGTTTGTGACACATTGCACAACCTCAAGACAGGGGTGTATATCACACCAATGCACCAACAGAGATGTCATCCATTGCAATGGATGTAAAGTACAGGTACAGTAGTACCAATCAACCACCCAAGTCATTGATGCCATAGCCCTGCCTAACAGATGTGCCCAGTTGTTACTGTAGGTGGCATACTACTGTAACAGACTATATATGTTGCTGGATACACACGTTTACCATGTAACGCACATATGATTGCAGCCATTGTACAGGCATAATCACACACACATCAGGCAAACATACAATGCACCACTGTATGCCAACACAGATGAGCATTACCTGTGTACCATACGGTACTGTGTGCCACTACTTACACACCCTTATGCCTGCATTCTGTCCTCTGTGGAGACTACAGGAAACACACATGACAGTGTTTCCAAGCAATGTGAACACACACCATACTGTGCTGTTTAGGCCTACAGCTTCAGGTAGTACTACAGTTCATATTGGTGATGGATTCACCAGCAGTACCACTCACTAAGCATACATGTATTGCTTTAGCCTACAATGAGACACCACATTTGTCAACGGAGAACTACGTCACATCATATGCCCTACTACTATGTCTGCCTAACAGTACATTACACATCAGTTGCTCTCCTCACAGCTAGGATAGGCACTACCATGTCAGATACAACATCACACTAAGCTATCACACCTTTACAGACCTTGCACACATTCAGCGTTACACTTATTCAACGTCACATAGCAGCTATTGCATTAAGTACATGTGTGAGTGCATAGTGTCATAGGTAGGTAATATGCTATTGGCCCTAGGGCCTATGGCAGCCTAGCCATATGCTACCCTGGACTTTGACACACATGTACTTTGATTTCACTTGCCCCTGCCAACCTGAACCACAGAGGTATTTCCTGGGGTGTATTACCAATCTCCCACACAATCATCAGGGGTATTTATAAAAACTGCTAAGGAGGAGCCTTGTTTGCTATTGCTATGTGGTCTATTCTGGTGTATGGCATATCTCTGAGATGGGAACCTATGCATCCAGCATGTGCCGTTTAGTGAGCTGACAAGGTTTAGGGCCCTAGAGCATGTATCCCGGAGGGATTGTGATATGTTGCCATGGTGGTTGTCACCCAGCTATGGGTGTGACATACCTCTGTATATCCAGCAGAGGTCACCTCTGTGTGGCCAGTATGCAATACAGTGTAGTTGTGGTTTTGTGAGTCAGTCTGCATAGGTCATCTGTTTGCGGCCAATATTACCCTCTGGGAGGTCTGTCTGTGGCCTGTTCATCTGGTGTAGTTGTCGTGTGAAGTACATACCACACAGGGCATTGTGATGAGTAGAGGGGAACTCTACCCTATACTTCCATAGATGACACACCTGTTGTCAGGACACATACCAAACAGACAGATTACAGGTGTAGTGTGGCACTGTTTTCATCAAAGCGGAGGCTACTATCCACCTGTGTCCCATGTTCCCTTATCACACCTTCACTGTTAGCTAGATCTCTACCTATGTGGTAGGTAATGGGTGCACTGTTTTGGGAAGGTGGAATGGCACTGCAGTATCAACACTTGTCTACAGTCCATGCCTTGGTCACCACACACCTGTTGCGGTACATATGACCCAGTGTCTCTCTGTATCTCTCTCTCACTCTATATGTTTGTATATATATATATATATATATATATATATATATATATATATATATATAAATATATATATATGCATATCTATACACATACAATTACACATCCATTGCTGTACACATGGATGTACATATAGGCACATGTACAGTCCACCTTTCATGGTGGGGATATCACTTATGCTACAGTTGTGGTATGTACAGCTATGTGATTAAATTGCACAGTGTTGTGCAGAATGCATGTGGGTGTCCTCAGCCCTTGTAGCATTAGCAGGCCTCACTGGCTGTAAGTAACAAAGCAGATCTGACAAATCTGTCCCACAGCATTTAACCACCACATGACATACATCAACACTACCATAGCTGGCCTTAGGCATAGGCCAACTGGGCGGCCACCTAGGGCACTGTTCTAGCAGGGGTGCTTTTCCACTATTTATGTGTAGTAAGACAAGGGTGGGGACACCAGGAAGTGTGGTAGAGGGTGCCGTGGAGCCCTTTTGCCTAGGGCACCAGTTGACCTAAGGCCGCTCCTGTGCACTGCATGCTGTTTTCTAAGCCACACACTACAACCTACATGGATATATGCACATATCAACCTTCACTGACAGATATCTGTCCACCCTTCACTAACAGTTGCAGTATGTCCCTTGCCCTATGCACATGTGCAGATACAGATAGATACATACTGCTGCCACACATGGATGATTTGCAGTGTGTAGAGTACTCTTCAGGAACATCTACAACATGCCAACACATACATGTGAGTTACATACCTTACATTTGTATTTCCCTGCTCTGTGTTTTATGGTTTTGTAGTTTTTTTTTTATTGGTGGTTGGTTTTGGGTTTTCGCCCTCTATTTAACTTTCTGTCTCAGTTTCTCACTCTGTTCTGTCTCTGTCTCAGTCTGTGTCTGTGTCCATGTCTCTCTCTCTCTCTCTCTCTCTCTCTCTCTCTCTCTCTCTCTCACTCTCTATCTCACAGCACCTGCAATGATATAATTGCATGTGTGGACTGCAGGTATAGCTTGCTTTTCTAGGTATCTGCACTTGTGCATGTGACAGCCTCTGCACCAATTGCTGCCCACCATTCAGTAATTGCATGCAGCCTGCTGTTTGGTGATTGCATTACTCACTGTGATTGCAGCCCACTGCTATAAAATGCTAGGTTAGGTAGGCATAGCCCTTTCAGATTTCCAAGGTGGGGCCCATGCTTGTTTGCTCTGGACACCGTTGTGTCAGTCTGAAGGTTGGTATATGTCTCTTATCTGGTGCTAGTGTTGTAGCCAGTTATATGCATGTTGTACTCAAACCTGAATGTTGCTGCTTCCAGTATACATATCTCAGTGTAGACATGTATGCACCCCTCCAAATGCTAACACAGGATACATGGGAGTATGTACTTTTTTCTCACTTACACAATTAACTGCCATACAACTGTGGTTATTGCATTGTATTCCTGTGGCCAGTATTTATCCTGGTCTGATACTGTGTGGTGTTTGTAAGGTGCTACTGTAACATTAATCCCTGCTAGGATGGCTGGTTCTCCTTTCACAGTCATGTCATGCAATTCCACAACCACTGCTGGTAAAGACCCACAGAAACGGATTTGTGTTATACCATTCCTAATTTCCATTTACATTCCCTCATTGTAATGCATGATATATTTATTTCATAACCAAGTTATTTGTATATCTGCTGTGGCTTAGTGGTAATTAATGCCGTCTATTGTGTCACTGGTCTGGGGTTTGAGACTGGCAGAGTTTTTTTCTTTTGCTGCTCAGCAGAACAAGGGCCCTGCTATAGAGTGACTAAGGCACTTTTAAGCAGTTGTAAGTGGGTTTGCGTGGGTTTGCGTGATATTTAGTGATGCTTAACTAAGCGTACACATGCACACACTCACTTAATCCTCTTACTACTGCTTAAAAGTGCTTACTCCCGCTAAACCCCATGCTAATTTCTTTTAAAGAAAAGAAAATAGGGAGATAGGAAAGTGGTGAAAAAGGGAGCACAAAGAGGGACAGACAGTAGGTAAACAAGCTTGGGATGTGCAGGACAGGTGTAGGGAAGGTCCATAGCTGCCCATTTCTTTAACAGTAACAGCTGTGCATATGCAATGAATTTGGAATGTAATTTGAAACCTTCCATCCCTGGGAGAGGGGTGAGGACATCAAAGTATGTTGTACTGCCAATTCTAATTATCAGCTTACATGTCCAATGGACATGTGTACGAAATGGGCAGCTATGTATGGGGTGTAATTTTTTTGTGGGTACAGATTGCCTTTTTTTTTTTTTTTCCAGGTGAGAGTGGGAAGTGAGGTAGAGGAAGTAGGTATGTCCTGGGAGGTAGGTTGGGAAGGTAAACAGACAAGACAGACAAGACGCATACAGGGGCGGTGTATGACACATGGGGTGGGTGAACACAATTGATGGGGTTGGATGTTTGGAAATCGCAAGCCCATGAGCCCACAGATGGTAACAGTGGAACTGAGATCCCCACCCATGGGCAGTCACCACTGAACCTTCACAGCCCCGAGGGTGGCTGTGCTGGGGGCTGCGTAGGACAGGCAGGCTCACCCATGAGATGCTCCACTCTCGCCTTGAGCTGGCATAGGGGATCAGCGACTGAACACTGGATCTCCCTACGCACCACAACCCGGACCCTTCGAAGGGAGACAGGTGGCCCTTCTCCGCCCATGCTTGCACGGGGGGGGGGGACGAGCCCCATCCCCTGCAGCACTTCAACCTGAAGGTGGCACAGAACCAATGGAGGAGGGGAGCCCGGGCTGGGCACTGGACCTGCTGGTGCCAGGTGCACTCACCAGCTGAGGCAGGACAGGTGGGTCTGCTGGGACCGGCCTTCCCATACGTTCTGTGATTAGGTGTGTTTAATTACAACATAAGCAAAACAGCATTCCAGATTAGTTGTAACAGCATGCAATAATATTCCCATTAACCCAACACACCAAGGTTACAACAGTTGAACAGGAAGCATAACACATGCATATATTGAACCACAGTGGATATTCCAACAGCATGCAGGGATGTTTGGTAGGAACAGGCCACCATGATTGTGGTGTTTAAACAGGGCACATGCATCAACGTGAATGCAAATATTTATAGAACAATAGGACATATGTCCCAACAAATATGTAAGATTACACATACCCATTGAGGTGTGGAATTGCATGGTTTATGCACAAACAGTAGGGTGTAGAAAAAACCTCAGTAAACATCTTATAATTACCTTTTCATCTACACTACATTCCTAGTGACTGCGAGTGTATATCCCCTACATGTATTATTACACTTGCCACCATACATTAGGTTGTGTAATGGGTTTGGCTAGTTCAATATATGCCTGACCTATATTAGACATACTAACTGTCCAGGATGCAGATGTTACTGCTGCACATTTCTTGATTGCATTTATATTTCTTTATCTACATATCTGGGATGTTTTCGCATGACATTTTCACTTCGATTTGTACAGAACCCTGCATTTCTTGACACACATTCACATTTCTGCGGAAAAATATAATGCTACACGTGTGTCAGATTTACTTATTCATGCCAGCCAGTAACTGACTGTTGTGGACTGTATATATGTTTCACAGCTACTAGCACTTCCATCACCCACTTTTATATGGGACTGCACAACTCTGGGTTGCCAGCACCTTTTCAAACAGTACTGTTTGTATAATGCAAGGGTACAACAACATTTCAAACTCTGTGACACAGACACACTCTGGGTTTTAGACCTTTATTAATGACATTACACACTTTTCCACAGGCTCACTCCTTTATTTGTTTTAATGGTGTATATGGCAGACATGTTCAAGACATATTATACCTTTATTAATGTTTTTTCAGGCTCACTCACTTATTTTATATGACAGTGCCTGCAGAGATATTATTCCAGACATATGTTACCTTTCTTAATGGGTTATTACACTCTTTTTCTGCCTCTCTGACGTTTTTATCTGACAGTACATGCAGAGGACTTATTCAGGCAATTTTATGGCTGTATTATTGGACTACAACACTTTCTTTCATGCTCTCTCCCATATTTTATATAACAATACATGCAGAATAATCACTAACCTGCCTGGTGGCGCAGCCTTAGCAGCTTATCAGCATAGGCTTGCTGATTCGCAGCACAGTCACCTGCAGCTGTAAAGTAAATGAAGGGATACTGAGACATACTTATCCATTATACATACTCCATTATCAATTCTTACATACTGCATTCCATGGTTACTTACTCAGTTGTGGGGCATCCCGCATCCCATGGGCCCCCTGTATCCATTGGTTCAGGTGGTCCTGCTTTCGTCTCTTCAGGTCTGCATGGTGGTGACGGACCTGCTCACCAGTCCGAGGAACACCTGTGGCACTGGTGAGGTCACGAGTTAACCGGTTCCATGTCTCTGCCTTGTACTCCGTCCCTTGGAACTGGCCCTGCAGGAGTCTTGACTCATGACGGTGGACAAGTAGCCAAACCATGTATTTCGACTCCTCGATGCCTCAACGTTGCGCTCGGAAGCATATTCCCCTCTCTGACACCAGACATTCTAACTGCAGATGTTTGCTACAATCAGTTATGGCGTGTATTCCCGCCTGTGGGGCTTAAATATGCTGCATTTCCTGCACTTTTTTGTGATTGGCCGTTTTGTAAAATTCTCGGCTGACTGCAGACCTGCTTAATAATGGTTAAACTACCATTCGTAAGTATATGAATGTTAACAGTGGCTGTTTTCCCTATGTTGTCATGGCTTAGTGGGTCTGTACTTTGCTTCTGATGCACAGAGTCCAAGGTTTGAACCTTGTCATTCATTTTATTTTCATACTGTCCAGACAGGCTAGGGGGTGTGGCTGCATTTAAGCAACTTTGCTCTACTTTGCACCTCGGTGTCCTACGGTGCCTCGGTTGGCGCGGCGCGCACGTCCGCTCAAACACATTCCTCTGGGTAAAGCGCTGTTAAACTATGGGCAACTCTATTGCACTGGGTAAAGTGCTATTGAACTACAGGCAACTCTATTGCGCTGGGTGAAGCACTATTGAACTATGGGCAACTCTATTGTGCTGGGTGAAGCGCTGCTTAACTGTAGGAAATTTTATATTGGGATCCTTTAAAATATTTATTTTGTTCACTAATACATTGGCCATTTCACTGCTTTTTAGTTATGTTTAAACATATATGTCAGGTATTATTCCATATACTGATTTAAAAAATAAATACAAAAGGGAGTGGTGGGACTCGAACCATGAATGCCTCTTCTTTGTGCGAATGCTCTACCATTATGCTATTGCTATTTGGTGTGATTTACATAAACATTCTTTCTTATTCTCTTCCATGTCAGAATTGCTAACTGTAGCTAAGCAATGGGCACACCCTCGCACACACGTGCAAATACTGGCAGCTATTTTGGGAATTTAAAAAAAAATTAATGTTATGCATTTTAGAACTGTGATGGGGGTTTAGAATATCAGACAGTGAGGTGCTGGGTGCAGGGACATTTGAGCGGACTCGCTCTTGTTTATTTGCTTTTATTTTAAACACTTGCAGGGGTGTGGACATTTAGACTGCTCAGCAGTCGGACACGCCCCCTGCTTTCTTACACGGTCCGTGTAAGACTTATGGATGAGTCAGTGTGCCCTCATGCATATTCATGGCATGCTGACGTCATACCGTTCAACTGCAGCCTCTGAGTAAGACTTATTAAGTCTTACACGGAGGATTCATGAATCCGGGGGATAGATTTATATATATATATATATATATATATATATATATATATATATATAAAATTTATTTATTTATTATTTTATTTACTTACTTATTTATTTATTTATTTATTTAACATTTGTTAACTGGGAAAATACAACTTGGAACAGAGCCAATTTTCAGCGGAGGGCCAGGGAGAAAATGCTCCAGTCATCTATGTATATATATATATATATATATATATATATATATATATATATATACACATAAATATATATATATATATATATATATATATATATATATATATATATATATATATATATATATATATATATCTATATAAGTTTGCGGTGGGGACTTGAGTTGCACCCTAGCAAAATGCAACTTTGGTATTACACATTTATTTTCATACTTTTTTAATGATTCCACAGCTCACAGTTACAACTATTCAGAGCTAAAATAGACAGCCATTTTGTGCTGTAAAAGACTGAACATTTATATTTTTATCACTCTATATAATGAACTTGTACTTTTGACACTGTAAATAAACTGCAGAAAACATATCAAGTGCCTCAAGTTTGTTTTTAAACTACACTGATACAGGATGTGGGCAAATGTGGCAATGGTTTTATGTCAAATTATATTGATTTTTATTACCACATCACAGCCTACAAGTGCATTCCTTTGGAGTTAAATTTCCCTACCGAGGAAACTAGTACTTTTTTACATTATAATTATTACTATTATCATTATTATGATGGATGTTTTTGTTTTCCAGTATTAGAGAAACTAGTAACAGAATTAATAGATTCTAAAGTTATAACAGAGTAATGCCTGGTCATGTTACTGCAGCAAATAACAATGTTGACAGAAATAATTACCACCCTAAATTCTTAACTGTCAGGATAAAAACATAGATGCACACCTTGTCACTTTTGAAGTATATACGACTTGAAACTGATTCAGTCTGGCTGGGCATAGTCTCTCAGCTTATTGTGGCAGCCCTGAAAGGCTTCAGGGACTTGGATGGGACTGATTCTCTGGACTATTAGAAACTGAATACAAAATGTTACCCAGAGCAATGAGATCTCATAACCGGACATTTAGTTCAAGCAATTCAGTAAGAGCACAAATGGCTTTTTATAAGATATTTTAGCTTTGAGATTTGAATTATTAGTAAATAAGAAAAGTAAACTGATACAAAACTCCTCTAGAAACTGGTAAGTTCAAAGGGGCACCCTCAAGTGCCTTATAAAAATGGGTTTTTCAGAGTGACTCTAAGTGTACTGATAAGTTGGTTGATATTATTGAATGGCTACTAGCTAGTAAAGCAATGATAAAATGTGAACAATCTAAACTTTAACTAAGAATGACCGATATTTGTGAACAAACAAAAGCAATCAACAAATGGAATAGCATGTTTTAGAAGAAAGAAGAATAGAAACATTACTAAGCATTGGATAACTATTAAGATTTGACAGACCCACAACCAGAATGATACAGTCAGCATGTTGTCATTATGTTACTAATAATGTAGCCAAATACATTGTATTAATTAATGGAAATAATGAAGATGGCTATTAGATTCTGGAAGTAAGGTTACACTTATTAAGAATCTTTGTTTAAGTGATAAGAGAAAAGTGGAAGGAATATGTGTTTTTGGAGATACGAAAGAATATCCTATAACACATGTAGAAAATTTAGATACAGTTGGATAAATTATCACATTCCTATGGCTTTATTTCTTAATTTACCACATAATGCTATTATAGGTCACGAATTCCCAGCGGTTTAAGGAACTGTGGAAACTGTGAAGGGAGGAGCACAATTAGATGGTCAGCATCCCAGCTATACATCAAGCAGAAATGGGTGGAGGGCAGCAGCAGTGGCCTGACATACTGTTAGGAGTACACAGTCCTGAATCTATCTTACAAGAATTGGGGCACCAGCACCTCAACACATTGTTAAAAGTGCACAGGCAAGGCAAAGAGAAAAAGACAGGTGGAGAATCATGAAAAGAATGTAGAGTCTGGCCTTGGCTGAAAGTGGTGGAAGAGCTTTTATGCAGTATAAAAACTTGTTACACGGTCTTAAACCACAGTTCCTAAGTTAATGAAAGAAGCTAATGCAGAGATAGAAAAGGAAAGCTCCATAGTAATAAATTCACAAAAAGAAAGAAAGGGGAAAAAAGAACTTGAACAGAATTCTAGGTTTCCCACCATACCATTAAAACAGAGGTTTAGTCAGAAGTATGACTCTTAGTAGTTGGTTCTCTAAGACACAAAAAAAAGAGACAGAGGTCAATGAGGTAAAAGTAAAAAAATGCAAAAAACAATGATACAAGAATGTTTCTGGAATGAGTTGTCTTAGTGGAGGAAAAGCTAGACTAGAAGAGGAAGAGGAAACATCTGTACCTGTATTTTTATGGGAGGGGACTCTACCCCCTACTTCACCTACAAGTACTGATGTAAATGTTCCTGATTTAACACATTTTCAGATAAACAATAATTATGAAAAAAACACAAGTGGAAGGAAAACACATTAAACAGTATTAGAGAAGTCATAGTTATGGGGGGGGAAACAGCGGAACAGAGTGATTCCATCCTAGTTAAGGTACTGTATGGTAGTTAACCCAAAGGCTTGCTGGACATAGCAGCAGAAGCTTGGAAGGAGGAGAATACTTCATTTAAAAAATGCGTACTTCACAAATCTGTAAGACAGGTAGAAAACTGCTGTGCCAATAATCAATGAAGCTATGCCTTGGAAAGAAGTTATGGCTTCAGTAGTTAGCTTGGGAGATGCCATATACACTAATAGTATGTTTTCTGAGAATTGTATCCCCAGTCTACAAAAAGGTGAACCACTGATGGAAGCCTAAAAAAGAAGTAAAAGAGATTTTACTAAATAATAAAGAGCTGTTTTCTCTGAGCTGCCTAGCAAGACAAATTTAATACAGCATCACACATAAACTATGTTAAGGGAGAAGGTTAACCTGAAGAGGATAGTCTCCATCATATCTCAGTCACTCCCATACTAGTAAAGCTACGTGCTCCAGTGCCCATTATCCATCTGGCAGTGCTGGAACTGGGAGATCTGCATCTGGGGATCTTGTGGTATAGTGGTTGAAAAAAGGCATGAAAACTGCATAAAATGTATTAGAATTGTTTTATATAATGGTGCATATATCCTAAGTACATAGCAAAGACACATATGTTAAAGTAAATGTAGTACCTGCACTGGGTCTATATTACCATGTCAAAAGACATGTTCGCCAAACACGTCTTAATCGACACAGTAATATCGACTTGTCTAAAACCTGAATGTCCGAGCCAGCACATTTTTTCCCAGGGGAAAAAAATTGCTCGGCCATCATTGGGGATTTGCCCTTTTCCCTACTGTAGTGCAATCTCAGAGTTGGTATATTTAGTTAGGGGGTGTGGGGGGAGCACAGACCCCCATATTGTAGGGTTTGAAAGTGTGTTTTTTTCTGTAGAGCCGAGCGATTTATTTCCCCTGGGAAAATATTTGCTGACTCGGCAGTTCGGGTTTTAGACAAGTCGATATTACTGTGTCGATTAAGACATGTTTGGCGAACATGTCTTTCACCATGGTAATATAGACCCATGCACTAGCTCAAGTAATGTGAAGTTCATAATGGAAAACATGTGAGTATGAACTCCCGTTAAAAGAAAGGGCTGAAAACACAGTAAATTACAATTTTCAGCTCTTGCAAAAAGAGACTGATACAGGGAATTATGACTTTAGGCAACTTTTATAGTAGATAGAACTTGAGAAAACTTGGAATAGGAAACTGAGGAGAATTACAGATTAGAATGAAAGTCAAACATGTGAATTTATTGAAGTGATTGCAATAGCTGTGCAGCACCAGGACAAAAACCCTGTAGGCTGGAGTTTTAGTCTTAAAAAAGTGAGTAGTTTGTTTAACTAGAGTTGACTGAATTTCAGTTATAATTTACTGAACGCAAAGACTGAACACTTCCGTTTTTGTCACTGTATATAATGAACTGGCATGCTTTGTCACTGTGAATAAAGAGCACTGAATTTAACTCAAGTTTTTTTCTGGTGTGTTTCTGTACTGCACACTTCATGAAAGTGCAGCACAGTACACATGATTAGCAAAAATGTAAGCTGAAACTTCATACTGAGGGTCAGATAATGATATCAATAAAGTAAGAAGGGACCTAGGTAAAATCGCACCAACTATGAACAGTATGAAAGCCTGTGGGACTAGGGATGCATAAGGGGATGTGCCATTACTGGAATAAAGACATTTGAATGGAATATCTACATTTATATCAACCTGTAGCAAAGAGATATCTATAAAACAGAAGTTATTACATCCTCCTACCATTTATCTGTGACTATATTGTTTTAGCTACTCCAAAGTAAGTTTATTGCATATATTAGAAAGCATATTACTTTATTAGATATAGTGTTACATACTACACTACTCACACAGTATGTGTTACCTATATTGCACCGAAGGCCTGCTGTCCAGATATATGCTGAAAATGGTCACTACCTGACTAGATACACCAAGTTAACAAATTAAAATAAATAACTAAAGTAAACGTTTTTTCTTTTCTTCTTTGTAGAACATTTGGGGAACAAGCCTGAATAATTCAACAGTCACTCTGGTAAGCATTTTGGTGTGAAAAGCATGTTGGGAAAAGCAATAACATAGTAAAGGCTGAGAATTAATCAGCTTATGAAAAGAGACTAAAGACGGTTAATCTTTATACCCTGGAAGAAAGGATACAGAGTATTGACATGATGACCACTCAGGAGTGATGGTAAGAAATATCTTCTCATAGTGTAGGGTAGTAAATGCATAGAACAGACTTTGCAATGAGGCCTCTGAATCAAAAGTAGCAATGCAATTTAAAAAGAGTGGAATCGAGACAAACAGACCTAGACAGATACAGACAAAAGTAAAATATTGGTTAACAAGGGAACAGAACTTACACTTCAGGTAGGAAAATGAGTCATTTATTTATTTAACATTTGTTGATAGGGAAAGTCCAACTAGAACAGAGCCTATTTTCAGCAGAGGCGGGGGTGAAATGCTCCAGACACATGTCTTTAGAATGTGGGAGGAAACCAGAGTGCCAGGAGGAAACCCACGTGAACACAGGGATAACATACAAACTCCACATAGAAGGCACCCCAGCCGAGAATCGAACAGAGAACCTCTTGCTGTGAGGCAACAACATTAACCCCTACATCACTGCACCACTCTTTATCTACCACATGTTCTAGATTTCTGTAAACCACTACTTTCATAAATACTTAAATATTTCCCTGTATACTTATATTTTTGATCCTTCCTGGCATGATCAGTAATATATTTGTATTTTTATTATGTATTGTTCATTATTTATTGTTTCCTTCAATGTTTTAGGTTAGTGGGAATATTGTTTAGCAGAATTCCAGTTTTGGAAACATCCTTACCTTTTTTTCCTCTAAAGTATTGTGGCATTAGTTGATGATACTGTTGTCCCATAACTAGGCGACTCACATATGTAAGGGTTTTTTTTAAATTACCGCTACTTGCTTTATTAATGGAGCACAGACAAGTAATTTGACTCATGTCCTCTGGAAATTGTCTCATATTTTAATTGTCCCTATTTACTCAGGTCCCTTACACTGGTGTGCATTGGATTTAAGTTAACAACAGCATGACTATCTCTCCCAAATGCTATTTCTTCACCTTCACTGAGAAAATACATATATCATAATCATGTTCTACAAAATCTGAAGTCAAACTAACCACCAGTTGTCTTATTTTTTCTAGACTTTGGTTTCCTTACCTACTGAGCACCATCCACTTCATTTTCAGTTCACTGCCCATTCATTCCCCATTGCACCTGAGGACTGCACTTCACAAGACTACCATCCCTATTCTACAATCCTTGTGGTGCCCACATCTGTATTCGATTACTAGTGAAGGATGGGCTATCATCCAAGCAGCCACATGGGGTGGTTGTTTGTTTTTTACGCTGTCCTATACATCCCGTATGGCATCTTGGTATGTGAGAAGTCATGTAGAAGTTGAATTGGTGCTACTACGTATATACAGCTCAGCAGATGTACATTTCTGCCTATGCTGCTGCATGCCGATTCAATCACCTCCAATTGTCATCACTTCTACAGTGTGTCAGGCTGTTTTTCTTCTCCAAGATGGTACAGCATTATCTTTCAATCAGTCTTCATAATTTTGCTGGCTAGCTTCTCCACTACCAGGAAACTTAATAGATTTTGGGTTATCTGGGTCACCATCAGCCTAACTAATATTTGCCTTGTATAAAACTGACACATAGCTGATGATTCAATATGTAATATAGCTAAGGTTCCTATTAGACTACATGAACTGACTTACTGTACCTTATTAAGTCTTTCTATCCCACCTGTCCTTACCATGAACGGCTCAGTTTGCACTGAAAGAAATCCTCCTACCTGAAAACAAAAGAAAATCACTCCTGCTTTATCCCTCGCCATGGAAAAAGACTGCAAAGGTCTATATCTGATTTTAAATTTGTCAAGCTTTTAAATTGCTTTGGCTGAACTTGGTCTACAGCACACACAGCTAGCCTATGGTCCAAAGATAAATACGGCCAAATACTAATTGTATTCATAACCAGGCTACTATATTGAACAAAATATCAACAAAATATAGCATTAATGGCCTGAATAAAAACAGACCCTACTACCAACTTCATCTTAATCTTGCTGGTTTATTGAGAGCATATTTAGTAAAAGAAAAGAGAAAAACTTACTGTAAAAGTATAACTTACTTTAAAAGTATATACTTTTAGTTCACAGAAAGCCTGCATGCTCACAGACCTTAAGAATCCTGTGGTCTGGTTTAGCCTCGCTCCGCTCCCCACTGTGCCCCCAAATTCCACCCGCCCCCAGTGATGCTGAATTTATAACCTCTTTGCCACACCCCTTACCTGAACCAATCAGCATTACCTTAGTCAATAATAGAAGCCAAACTGTATCACTATCTAACTCTCTATTTGTATCCTAAACTGGCTAGGATCCCTACTTCTCCAGTATTCAACAGGCTTTACTTAAATACCTCTAAAATGCTTCCACAAACCCCAGCCTTACCTCCCAGATCAAAGCCAATCTACTGTCTAATATCCCTACTGATAATTACCTATCTTCTCACAGCGTATGAACACCAGCACCTCCCAGGCTCTCACTACCCAAGATCCCAAACCACCACCTCAAATCCATCAAATAGCTTTAATGACCTACAACTCCCCCGCCCACCTAACCCCATCAACACAAAACCTCAGTATCCAATTAGAGTGAAATATATTAACCTCAGATCCAGACATTATCAAAAACTAATACTTAAACTCCAAAAACTCATAATCAGACACAACTGAACCTTATAATTGATGGGGACATACACCCTAACCCTGGCCCAATCCCCCCAGATCAATCCCATAAATAATACCCCTACTAGCCTGAAAAACTTAAACAACCCTTCCAACTCACTCCTAATCTGCCACCTAAATATAAGAAGCTTAAATAATAAAATCCATTACATTGAAGGTTGTGCATCAGGGCTGGCTACTCGGCATGTAAAAATCTACTGCCAATCATTAGTGGACCGGAGTTCCACTGTGGCGACCCCTAACCGGAAAAAGCCGAAAGACACAACAACAACATGCACGCCCTCTTAGCCATACACTCCCCTGATATACTTTGCCTTACTGAAACCTGGCTCAAACCTACTACTACTACTGACAATGAGGTTATATCCCCAGGTTATAACATAATAAGACTAGACCGCACCTCCAGAAAGGGAGGAGGATTAGCAGTATTGTATAAATCCACACTAGATGTAACCATATCTAGTCCTCCTCATGCTCCCCAAAACTAATAATGCAGAAATACTTATTACTAAACTGCAAATTAACAAACATAAATCCATAAATATCATTTGCAATTATATTCCTCCAGGTAACAATGCAAATACCCTAGAGGATATCCTCCAGTGGCTATCCATAAACTGCCCACAAGAAACCATTGTTCTAAGGGATTTCAATATCGACTGGAACACCTGTTCCTCAGACTCCCCTACCACCCACTTAAATTTGTACAACTTTACTCAAGTTATATCTTCCTCCACTAGAATCAGTAAGTCCCACAACAAAGAAAGTATTCTAGTCTGGATTCTCATAAACAACCACCCCTATATGTATAAAACAGGCATTGATATAAGTGATCACTACCTCACCTACATAATCAGACACAAAAATTATATCCCTCGGCTAGCCACCTTCAAAACTATAAGGAGCAATAAGAACTTTAATCAAACTAAATTTCAAAGTGAGCTCAAGTCATGTCACTGGTCTCACCTAAAACAATCCCACTAGATGAAGCAGTTGCTTACTTTAACTCTATGTTTCTGGCTATCCATGACAACCACTCTCCTACTCAAGCAATCAGAACCAATAAAAAAGTAGCACCTTGGCTGTCAAAAGATACCAGACAGAAAATCATACAAAGAAATAAAGCCTGGGCCTCATGGAGAACCACCAAATTCCCACAGGACCAATTATTATACAAACAGCTAAGGAATGATATAAAGAAGTCCATTACTCTAGACAAAAAAAACTATTACTGTCACCTGCAACAGAAACATCAAAATCTCCCGCAGAAATTTTGGGCTACTGTAAATAACCTCCTCCACCCAGGACATTCCACTACTCCTGCCCCCCTTGACTACCTTCCAAAAACCTCCAGAAAATGTAACTAACACCTTTAATGGCATCTTTACAGAAACCATTCAATCCCTCGCCAACAATCTAACCCCCAGTAGTCCAAGTACTATCGACCTCACACCCAAAACACATCAATCCTTCAGCTTTCAACAATTACCAACATCACTTATCAGGTCACTGATCAAGAAACTAAAACCCACCAACCTATCAGCAGACCTCCTTCCAGCAGAGTATCTTCAAAAAGCCGCAGATGAATTAGTATACCCCATTTCAATACTAATCAATAGAGCTATTCTTGAAACATATATCTCCTCAATATGGAAGATCTCCCATATTATTCCTCTTCCTAAAGGGGGTAGTTCCACTGGCTTATCAAACTATAGACCTATAGCCATCTTGTCACCCCTAGCAAAAATCATGGAAAAATGTATTCACAAACAACTCCTACCTTATCTCAATCTGAACAGCCTCATAACCTCCTCCCAGCATGGTTTTAGACCATACCATAGTACAACCTCTGCCCTCCTATCATTCTCTCATACAATAAATCAAAACTGTAATAACAACAAGCTCTCCTCTGCCCTTTTCGTAGACCTATCAAAGGCATTCAACATGGTAAACCACCAGCTACTAATAAGTACACTAAAACGCTCTCACTAGATAACCAAGCAATTCTATGGTTTCAGTCTTATCTAAGTGGCCGACAACAAGCTGTATTATGGAAGGAGAAACTTTCCACTCTATTACCAATCACACTAGGAGTCCCTCAGGGGTCTATATTAGGTCTGCTCCTTTTCTCCATCATCATTAATAATTTGAATACAGTCATCCCAAAAGCAACTTGTATTCAGTATGCGGACGACTCTTCCCTAATCTGCTCTGCTACCTCTCCAACATACCTCCAGAATTTATCCCAAAGCACCTTTAATAAGGTAGAAAACTGGCTCACTCACCGGCGTCTCCTATTAAATCCAAATAAAACAAAACTGCTACTCTTCACCCCCACACATAAGGTTCCTTTGCCATCACTTACCATAAAATCCAGCAATGGAACCATAATTTCCCCAGAACCTACTACCAAGCTACTAGGTGTATTAATTGACAACAATCTCAAGTTTGATGCTCACACCAACTGAATTATTAAGACAGTAAATAAGAAACTAGGCTCTTTATATAAGATTAAACAATTCCTTACCCCATCTACTAAAACTGTGATTGCCAGAAACCCATTTACTTTCTACTCTGCTATATGCCTCGCCAAGGGAGCCCGCAGGATTTTTTGCAGGGGGGTGCAAACCCAGAGCCCCACCCACATAGCTCACCCCGCCCCCTGCCAACACAGCCCCGCCCAAGTCCACCCATCCCAAGCCCCGCCCACACAGCCATTCCAGTGTCCCATTACTTGGCTATTTCTCCCCATTTACAGTAGACACTGTTCAAATCTGTGTGCATACTGTGTTATGCTTTAGTTCTACAATGATTACAGGCAGTTGGATTTAATTTACAACTTTTATTTCAAACATTATAGCCCAAACACCGAGATATTTACTAAACCTAAAAAAAGCAATAGTCTTACAATGAAAACAGACTTGGCATTAAAGCTTCTCTACTTTTGAAACTCACATTCAATGAAACGGCATTGAAACCCACATTCAAAGAAAATGCATCTGGCCAGTGGCAGGTTATTTACCTTTGAACTGTTTAAGCAATAGGCTCCTTGCACAATCGTTAGGGCCATGCAAAAGTTATTTGATTTACCTGATTGTATTAATTATAATATATAATTGAATTATATCCCTTGTATTATACAGCAACACTTGTTTGAGTGTCGCTGCCAAAGTAAAAGTAATCTGAATAATTCCACATTAAAGATATCTGAAATTAATGAAGATGTTGTTGCTAGAAAACTGTATATTTCAGTGTTTCATCTACAAATTCAGTGCCTGCTGCCATCAAAGAATAAATTGCCTATGTTAAATTAAAAAAATGGTAAGCTGGTATATTGCAATAGAAAATGGATGACAAGCTGAAAAACAGGTTCATAGTTATTAGGCATCTCATCCGAAGGAGGACATCCTGAGGACTGCAGCATACAAATGTATATGCTGTAGGAATAGAACCTCAAGCCTTTACATTAAGATGCAAGTATTCTACTTGTGGTGCTACTAACATAGCTTTAAAACTTCATACCACAATAGAGATACCATTTGCTAAACAAAATGGTTGCACATTGTAAATAGACTTGGCATGAGCAGCAGTGAACTTCGCTTCCCTTAAAACTCACAGTTCCTTGAAAATTCACTTGAAAATTCCACCTGCTAACTTTAACTTGGGCATTTCACTTTCTCTCTCTCTTACAAAGATACCACACCCCTCAAGGCCTCACCCTTAGTGCAAGAAATCTTGACAAAGCCTAAAATAAATAGGGACAGATTATAAATATGGCTCTCAGAAACTTAGAAAGTTGCAAGAGTAACAGGATTTGTGTTAGTATGCATTTTTCTAAATGAGATGACATCTAAAACTGAAATGTCTCATTATTTAGCAACTTCAATCCTTTTTAAGAGGAATATGGGGCAAAAATCTGGACAGCTGAGGGGTATGCTACCTCCCTCTTATACACACACACCAAATAATTCTGGTCAGACTTGAATTAGTTCTGGGAAGATTGCACTGAACGGCACTGTGCTTGATCTGAAGTGGGTGAAATCCTAGTAGCTAGTGATTGCAGCTCAGCAATGTGGAGCATTAAAGCATTTTTAGCAGAGCATTGTTTCATCACTGCCTATTGTGTTTGCACATAAGTTGTAGTTATTTCAAACATTTGCCTTTTTTTGATTACTACAGAGTACATTTACCCACCAGAGCTATTGTGTTTTGACTTCAGTGTGGAGCTAGTTGTTGCAGGGCTTGGCTTTTAAGTAAGGTAGCAATGCTTATTTACCATATACCATTAAAGCCACCCAACTACAAGTGTACTAACACACAGGCACTGCTATAAGACACTGGTCTCCAATAAAATGTAATGAACTTCAGAAAACACTGTAATCCTGTCCTTTTATTACAAATACTGTCATATGCATTTCAATACCCAAGGCTTATACATTATCTAGCTATGTAAATATTCTCTGCATGGCAACAACGAAAAGGCTTTCAATGCTGGCAATTCTTTAACAATATGCTTACTAAAGCTTACTTGCATCTTACAATGTCCGACAAGCTTACTAAAGCTTACTTGCATCTTACAATCTCTGACAAGCTTACCTGATGTTCATTAAACCATGGCTACTTAAACAGAGCAACAGGACACTGTGATAGCATGCAGTTCCTGAATAATAAGAAGCATAAATCAACAGTATAAAAATCTGATAGAAAACCAGAACATTTTGCAAAATCAAGGACAGATGAAAAGCCACGGTCGATTTGTGATCTACCTTGGATGGGGGAATACTCTGCACACTTACTGCATAACTGCTTCTTGCCTTCCTTGGACACATCCCGAGCCACTACAATGGGGGCTGGGGTGCAATAAGTATGTCATAATTTGAAATGTCTCTGGCTGACAGTGATGGCTGACACTCCTACCTCTCAACTTCAGAGCAAGAAATCTGGACAAAGCCATACATAGAACTAGAAGTGGGACACAGGCCCAAAAATAAGGCCAATTTTTAAATATTGCTCTTATTAACTTAATAGAACAGGTAGATCTTGCATTAGTACAAATTTTCTGAAGGGTATAAAATCTGAAACTCAAATGTCTGCCATTATTTTCTAACTTCAATCTTTAATGACTTGCCACTAATTTGCCAGAAACCACAATTTTATGAAAAACAGACCAAAATGTGATGCAAAAATACCTGTCAAAAAAGGGACACCTTTTTAATATTAACAGTTAACTTGAAGCAGCTAACAAAATAAGAGCATCCACATGCATTTCTGAAATAAAGGTAATCTATAACTGATCATTACAGTTATAATTGTAAACCCTCCACATTTTCTTCCAAAATTGCCATTTTGGAGGAGGGATTAAAAATTGCTCTTGTATAAACTTATACAGTCTTGCATTAGCATGCATTTTTCTGAAGGTTATGACATCTGAAACTCAGTGTCTGTCATTTAATGGCTTCATTCCTAAATGATTTGCTAGAAAACCACAAATTTTATGAGGAACAAACCAAAAATAAGCAGCAAATATCTATTAATTCTGCAAAGATATGGACAACTGAGAGGTATAGTTCAACCGGGGCTGTCTGAGTTTGATACCCCCCCCTCACAAAATCATGGTCAAATGGAGCCTCCCCCCCTGCAGCCATTCCAATGTCCCATTCCTTGGTTATTTTGCCCCATTTACCATAAACACTAATGTGCATACTGCTTTACTTCTGCGATGATTTAGGATTTCATTTGAAAGTTTTATTTTGCATTTTACAGCACAAACCCTAATACATATCTGTTAAAGCAATGCAGTCTCAATGAAAATAGACTAACATTAAAACTTCTCTGCCCTTGAAACTCACATGCATTGAAACAGCACTGAAACCCACTTTCAGAGAAAATACATTTTGCCAATTGCAAATATTAACTCTGGGCTGTCTTCAAAATCATAGGCCCCTCGAACATAACATACACACGCTCTTTGATACACCTTCCTGACTGTATTACATTATATTCCTTGTACAATACCGTACAGTTGTTAAAGGGAATTTTAAATTTATTGTTTTGAAAATTTTTCCGGTAAACAAAGAAACAAAAAGCATCCACCAATGACAAAATTGCCCAATTCAGAACATTTCCATCATAAAAAGTCTACTCAAGTCCACCAGTATCAGTAAAAAATATACACAATCTCTGTAGTAAAATCCACATTGAAGAAATTTGTAACTAATAGAGGTTGCTGCTAGCAAACACTTTATATGTCATTGTTTAATCTACAAATAAAGTGCCTGTTACCCTTGAAGAATAAATTGCCTTTGTTGCATGCAGTAAAAAAATGAAAAGCTAGTAATACCGCAATAGAGAATGGATAGCAAACTGTTAACAGGTTCATAGTTACTAGGTATCTTTGCCAAAAGGACTGCAGCATCCACCCCCTTTACAACACAATACAGCATCAGCAATGCATTTACTTACTGTGGGAGTAGAACCCACAGCCTTCAGCATCTAAAGCAAGTACACTATCTGTTGTGTTATTAACAATGCAAGCAGACTAAACATAAGCAGCACTAAACTTTGGCTCCCCTGCAGCTCTCAGCTCCTTGTAAAATCTACTAGACACTCAGCTGTATCTCTGAACTTTGCAGCACAAGAAATCTGGAAAAAGCCGAAATTTATTGGGGGGGGGGCAAAAGGCCAAAAACCAGGGACACATTTTAAACATTGCTTGTATAATGTTTGAAAGTTGCTAGAATAAAATGCTGCGTTACCACCATACATTTCACTGCCACGTCTTGAACCCAGGGGACCCCGTGCAAAACAGTCAAAGCAACATACCACTACGCCAAATCAGCTGTTTTGTGAAAGAGGAAGACAAAAACTTTACCATTTAGTGAATTCAGTTCTCACCATAGCACAGCTGTCAACCTCTTAGCACAAAAGACCTGAACAAAGCCAATAATGGGTGACTACAACCACCAAACATTCAGTGAATTCAGTTCTCACCATAGCTTTCAACCTCTTAGCAAATAACACCAGGACAAAGCCAGTAATGAGAGAATATAGCCCCCAAATATTTTCAGTGAAATCAGTTCTTACCATAGCTCTCAACATTAGCAAAAAACCTGGATGAAGCCAATAAATACCTGAACAAAGCCAATACTGGGTTAATACAGCCCCCAAACATATTCAGTGAATTCAATTCTTACCATAACTCTCAACCCTAGCACAAAACCTGGATGAAGCCAATAATGGGGGGAATACAGTCCCAAACACAGGGATACATTTCAAATATCCATCTTGTACACTTAGAAAATTGCTAGAATAAAAGCTTGCTTTTGTTACCATACACTTTCTGACTTTCTGAGGAATATGAAGTCCGATATTGAAATGTGTCCATTTTTTTAACATTTAACTACCCAGCCATAGATAGGAAAAATTAGTCATGCCAGAACACAAATGCCCAGAGATTCCTCGATTTTATCAATGCAAATTCTTTGGAACAGCTAGTCAATACCCCAACAAGCGGTGATACTATCTTGGACTTGGTATTAACCAACATGAGTAACCACTGCAGCACCCCCTACAGTATTATCCTCCCTGGCAAGATCCAACCATAAAGCAGTCACTTTCGAAGTCACCATCTCCCCTGACCCCCTCTAGCTAGGGTCAAACAAAAAAAACGTCTCCAAAGCTGATTACAATCTCCTGAGGAATGTATAAACAGTTTCACAGCCTCCTTCACCTCTGTAGTAACTGGCACCGATATCCAAATTTATACCAAAGTACTATACAAGCATTTATATAGACACATGGAATCAGGAATACCCAACAGGACAAAATCATCCACCGCAAGGAAGAGTAAACCTCTCTGGTGGACATCTGCAATAGTATATAACAAAAGGAAAAAATTGCAGTCTAGGACCAAGAAGGAGCAGGTGCCCAATTGGAAGCAATCTCTCCTTAGCCTGAACAAGCAAATAAGAGCACTAGTGAAATCCTGTAAAGCCAACCTAGACTCCAAATTGGCCACATCTACTAGAGACAATCATAAGGCCTTCTTCACATATGTCTGCAATCTCAAAGGAAGCACCCAGATCTGTTCATAACTGGTGGTCAAGGACACCACATACACAAATGCTGTAGATATAGCCAACCTACTGTCTGACAGATTCAGCAAAAACTTCACCCCTCTGTCCACCCATCAGTAAATCAGGACATCCTCAGTACCTGCCCCCTCCCCTTTTCTCTAGGGGAACATGTCCTCACTGCCCTCTCAAAGGCAAAAAAATACAGCCTCCATGGGACCTGAAAACATTCCCGGCTGCATCCTACATGAATTCAGGCATGAACTTACAGCACCATTAGGCACCCTATTCAACCAAAGCCTGAGTACTGGCTTTATCCCAGCTGATTGGAGGACTGCCACTGTCATCCCTTTACACAAAGGTGGAGTGTCCACCGATCCGGGAAATTATAGCCCCAACAGCCTAACTAGCCTGATCTGCAAGACCATGGAATGGATTATCATGGACCTCATTAACAGGGACATTGCCAACACTCGACCCCACACAGTTTGGCATTGTCAAGGGTTGGTCATGTCTGTTAAACCTGGTTGACTTTGAGACAGTCACCAAAGCATTGGACAAGAGGAAGATGGTGCACACCACCTACCTTGACCTGGCCAAAGCCTTAGGTCGTAGGTGTTTACTATGCTAACGACTACAAGGGCCTTTTTAAACCTAGCCATGCATCCCAAATCTTTGACAAGTTCTGACACCCTTGATAAGTGTAAGCATGGGTCTGGGAGATGAACCATTTACAGGTTACCTGTTTGCATTAGAGACATAGGTGCTAAACCAGGGATGAATTACTGGTTTCCCATCCAATTGTCCAAGTTACACTTGAATTGGATTAGAGAGGACCTCTGCTTCAAATGGATGGGGAGCCTGTTCCATAGACTGTGTAGTCTCTGGGATACATACCTATCTCTATAGCAGGTCCTATTTATATCACAGGCAAAGTTTAAGTCTGTAGAATGGGTAATTCTGGTACTGTTTCTTTTGTGGCTATGCAGGAGGTCTATCAAAGTGAGGCCTGACAATGCCCTGTATGCCAGGCATAAGTTGCCCCTCAAAACTTATAGGAGACAGAATACAGGGATAGGGCCTTGAGGCGACCTGCAAAGGACATATTACTTACACCATGTATTCTTTTAGTGAGGAACCTCTGTGGACTTTTCAGTTATTAGATATGCCTGATATATAGTTATTGGATATGCCTGGTTAGGTATATATCAAAGGGGGCATTGTACTCAATGATAGGTCTGATGGAACAATGACTTCCTTGGACTTAGATGCCATACCTTTGTTTATAAGTTGTGCAACATATAAGGATTTCCTCAACACAGCAGACACATAATGATCAAAGGCTAGATTACTACCTGTGTGTGTCCCCAAGTCCCTGACTACTGGGTCAACTCTAAGGGGTGTGTTGTCAATATGATAGTATCAGGTATGGATGACTTTCCAAAGCAACTACAATCCCTGGGACTATGAATATGAACCTGTATTTTCCAAGCATCCAAATATAAATCTGGCTTCTTGTGACTAATGTTGTAAAAATCAGAATTCTTATAACAAGAGCTGTGTATAGTTCAACAGCATTATTTAAAACCTTCAAATAATTCACAAGAGGACATCACTAATATTAAACGGACATACAACATTATTCATGCAGACAAATTTAACTTGTATAAAAACCGACTTTGCAAACCTGAAAAAAAACTATATAAAAACTGTACAAACAAACATTTTGGGTTATGCCAAATGGTTGCCAGACATCCACACTGTCACTTTACAAAGTAATAACACAGTACCACACAAACTAACCAACATTATCCCTGAACTCCAGTTTTAAATTTCTGGTAAAGAAACAAAAACCTTGTTAGCAAAGAGGAAAAAGCAACACAACTTAAACATTGTTTTTACAAACCAAACAAACACAACCTTATTTTATTCCTTTTTTGCTGTATGCATCTTATTGCAAAACAGATCAGCCAGCACTTGCACACGCAATAACACAACCATACACATGGAGTCATAAAAATCAGTCAGTTTGGACCACAATCCTAATAGTGCATAATAATGAACACTTCAGTCTATTAGTAAGGAGTATGTTCCCTGGTAATTGTTATTAACCAAACTAACTTATTTCTGCAACCTTCCTACCTTTGTGGAATCCCTCTCTGCTCCTGAAACAGCTTGCTTGCTCCAATTTTAATGGCAAGACCCTCTTCGTGGACACAACACGGCATCTCTGCTGGCGCCCATCTAGAATTCAAATTTCACGCGCGAATGCGGAAGAAAAAGACGTAAACCGTATGGAAAAGATGAAAACGGGTCGCAAGCACCTCCATTTGTACGACCGGATGCAAAGGGAGTTCTTAAAGAAGAACGCCCTTAATTTACTTCTAATAAAAAAAAAAAAATTACTCTCCTGGCCAGCCGATTCCAGGGGGGTGCAAGTGCACCCCCTTGCACCTGCCTGCGGGCGCCCTTGTGCCTCTCCCATTTTTACAAATCTAAGTAAATCTGACCTAAATAAACTCAATAGCTGTTATAATAATATTGCTTGATTTGCCACAGGCTCACCATATAAACAACACCACTGTCTTAACCTTCAGTCTCTAGGCTGGCTAGAACTACCTTGTCATATTCAGTATAATCAACTAATTGTAGCACACAAAGTGCTCTATCAACCAGAAATCACACCCATACTTAAAAATATCTTCTTCCCATACAGTAACCTAAAAACTCTCAGATCCTCTAATAGAAGGCTAGCTCAAACTGTTCAATCCAACATTTAGCTGGTGACACTTTATTTAACAACTCTGTTGGCAAAATCTGGAACTTACTTCCTGCTGAACTCACTGCAGTCCCCTCTTTAACTCAATTTAAAACATCTCTTAAAAAACACATGAAAATACATTGGCTATGCCCCTGTACAAACCCTGACTAACCCCGTCTCTATTTATTATGTATTTCCAAAAACCTGGCTTCATGTTAAAACTATCATAGATTAGTGATTGTACTACTGAACTATAGGAGAACTTATGTAGTTATGTGCTGCTAAAATTACTGTGTGCATAAAAGTAAATAATTCTTAAAACTGTTATATATTCTGGCATACCTGGAATATTGTTGTATGTGTTCTTGCACTAAATATATAATTGTTAGAGTATGTAACTGTTCTTGTACAAAAGTATACAATTGTCAGAGTTACTCTGTCTCTATGTACATTATCTGTGAAGCTTTTCTCCCCGGGCCTCCCCTGAAAATGGACCAAAATCCAGTAGGACTCTCCTGGTTAACAAATGTAAAATAAAATAAAAAAATTACTGGAGTCTAAAATATCTGCATAATCTCTATTTATTTATAATGTCAATTATTATATACCTCAGTTTTATATCAATGACCGAGGAAGCGAGTTATATTAAGAACTCTACTGATCTGTCTGATAAATATCATAATTCTCTGACAAACATTTGATGCTCAAGTTTTACAGAAACAAGAAATTCTTAAACTTCATTAAGCCGTACAGTTTGCCTTAATTCTATAACTTGCTATGAAGTCTGCCAACATAGTTCATTGCTGAAATCGATGACTTCACTTGTGTTCTACCACAACCCATTGTGATTGATTGATTTTGTTTCTGTTGATCTTTTTATTCCCTCAAAGAATTGATGTGAAACCACTCTCTTCCTGCTTTTGGAGGAGACATTATCATTAAGTGATTTGTTAATGGATAATGTTTTGTTTATGCAAGCTAAAATACCTTCCTCCATAGGCATGACTTAAAACAGACCTTTGATTCAGCCCACATTTGTGGTAGAAATTAACTAAATGCATGCATGAATAAGTAACTAGATACCTTTCAAGGAAAATTTAAGAATGAATACTCGTATACCATTAGCTAATTAAGTAATTTTGGTGTTTTGCTGTTCTCATTTCAAAGTCAGAATGACTTCATGCATGGTAATACAAGAAAGCATACTGCCTGGCTTACAAGGCATCCGCAAACCCCACACTTATGAATTTTCTGCATATTTGTAAATGAAACAGTAAAAGAAATACAAGGTCTAGGTAAACAGAACAGATATGTGTCCCAGAGACTGCCCCTCCTATGGAACAGGCTTGCCATTCACCGTGAAGCTGAGTTCACCTGTTACCCAGATTAAGAGCAACCTAGACCAGTGGACAGGGAACTGGAAATTTACACGAGGCTTGGCACCCATGTCTCTTCTAGAAAGTGGTAGCTTAAAAATGTGTGGTCTTCAATGTCTTATTTGGATACAGGATGCCATTATTCTTTTGGAAAAGTTTGGCTAGGTTTAGAAAGCCCCCCAGGTAGTTAACCCAGTAACAATATATGAATCTATAAATGCTGTGCAAAAATATTCTGAAATTCAGTAATAAGGAAATGATTCTGTGTATACATTACTAGTGTTGTGAAGCAGGTATTACAGGAAACAAAACGTGAAAAAGAACCACGTAAAAGTATATGCAGGTATGATGATAGATTAGTGAACTCAATAAAAAAAAGAAAAATACAAGAAATCGAAATCAGTAATTCATAGGAGTCAATGGAGCATTAGGGTATTGGATGAATGGGTTTGACGTAAGGTGGGTTGGGACTGTGAAATGTGTAAAATTACAATTTAAAGATCTTTGAACTGTATGTACCTCACAGAGACCATATTAATCAGGTGGATATTTTAGGACTTTTTTAATATTTAAAATATATTTTTTAAAGATTCAGAAATGTTAAGGCATTTTACTTTTAACATTTCAGACAGTATTAATTTTGTTAAAATATAAGAACAGTTTGTTTAAATGATGCAGTTAATTTACACTGATGAATATATGCTTGAATTTTATATGTCTCACATACCAAAAGGAAGTGACATCACTGGAACTATGCAGGAAGGCTAGATCTCACTTTATTGCATTCCTTTACCAACTCCTTTTTTCTGCCAGCAAATTGTTCTATTATGTTTTCATCTAAACATACAGAAATGCAAGTTCAAACTAGGTTATGCATGTTTGTTCAGACTTTGAAGGTTAATGCAAAGTTATTTTTTTATATAATTTTTGTGATCAGGAATAGAAACAATGTGTAAAGGGAAGTACTAGGTACTTAGGTTCTTTTTTCTTCTGGTAAAAATGAAGAAATACAACATTTATGTAGCTGATGTACCCATGTGACAATTAAATGGAGCATATTTTATTGTGGAAATATATGAAATAGTTAAGAATCAACTCTTTATCTTTTGCTACTGGCTCTAAGAAGATGCTAGGAGTTTGCTGGTCACTGCAAAAACTCCCATCTACAAGTTTCATTATAACATTACAAGGTAAATTCACTGATGTGCTACGTTTAGTAGTAAATATGGCCGAAAGCAGAAAACAGTCAAGTCAAGTTGTAGGAAACATAACAAAAAACTGGATTCCGAATAAAACAGCAGTAATATTATAGGTAAGTCCAAATAACAACTTAACATTCTGCAGTAATATTTCTATCTGTCTGACAGATAACGTCACCGTTTTGTATTTCCAAGTGATTTTCAGCCAAATGTGTAGTGATTTAAAAGGGTTGCAATTACCCAAGTCACAAGCTGACTCACAGTTGCTACAGGGAACCCCCATTCCCCCATCTGCTAATGTCTTATTTCTGAATGTGATATTCTATACCGATGTGATTACATGTCCAGTAACACTGGCTATATCGCTGGTTGTTCTGGAAAGCTCACCCCTTTGGTACATCCTACTATAATTGATTACAGTGTTACTTCTAAATGGAAATACAGATTCAAAAGACGAGATAAGACTAACCAAGGATCCCTTACATGGAAAATCTATGTCACTCATTATTTCTAAGCCAAATTATCTTCCTAATATCATTGCTGTACTATAGAAATATCAGACATTTTCCACAGCTGCCACCAATGGGGAAAGAATGAACATGAGGCAATCAAAGAGCGAAAACCAATTAATCAAGTATGAGCCATTTAAACATTCTTGTGAAACATAAAACTTTTAAACAGAGGAATTGCAGGTTCATAGGTTCATAGGTTCATACTAGGCTATCTGCCCTAGGGCATTTATAAGCCTAGTCAGAATGTGTTTGGCTTTTGCCACCCATTTTAAATTTATTTTGCTATGCCCTTTTTCGAGGTTAGTAGTCCATAGACAATGAGCAAAAGCACTTCCAAAAAGAAGTACATAAATCTGGATGGATTGCTGGGGGTTACAAGCTAGAAGAATGAGAAAAAGTGGAGAGACTTTCAAAAACAATCAAAAAAATGAGGTAGCCCTACACTGGAGCTGGGCTAACCTTTTCTTAGGACAAATGCTGCAGTTAGGTTCCATGAAAATTGCTCCAAGAGGATCAGATCTGCTTTTGGTAACATCAGCTGCAAAAGAGACTAGATTAGTGATCTTTAAAGTAAAGGAAAATTCAGACTAACAAACCTTGCTATGGACTGACAGACACTGTACTCTCTGGGAATTGCACACATCAGCAGTCAAATTCCTTTTCATTTCTTGGCAGTACCCAGGAGTTAGTGAACATGTAAAAGAGAGAAACAATACAAATGCAGAACTGAATTGTCCAACAAAGAAAGAATCCAAATAAGTCAATCTGCAACTTACTCCTGAGGTTATGATTGCCCCAGAGGTACAAGTGCCCCATGGTGAACAAAAACACTGAACAAACTTTAAAGATATTAATAACCAAATAGCTGTAGACACAGTCTTTAAATGGCCAGAACTGCTGTTAAAACCTAACAGGCTAATAGTACCTCCTTTGAACTTCACTAATGATAAGACTGTAGGAGATTACTACTGATTTACAAAATATTTAATCACTGGCATCAGCTAAAAGTAGCACATCTCAAAAATAATAAACAAGCTTCTGCTTGGCCTGATTGTAGGCATTGCTCTGTTGGTATGGAAACAGTGGAGTTAACAGCCTTGTTCCTGCATAGCCCTTACAAATCCTACCACCAGCCCTATCATCCTAAGTCATGTAGCATACTGTTTGTGTACCTGAAAGTTAGGTATCTGTAGGCACACTTTTTAAGTAATGTCAGGCACCTAGGTTAATTGAGTATGTCCCCCACAAAACAAATATGTACCATTACAACTGACCACAGAGACATGATTGCTCCTCTCACTGTAAGAGATGGTTTTGCTATTGAGGTATGTTCAATGTATGCAACAGTGAAATGTGTCGAATTGTGCTCTGAGTATGCGCTCACGGATATGTCTTCCATTAAGCTTAACAATCCTGCAGCCCAGTGATCCTCCTTTCTATACACCTTTCCCAGCACATTTAGAGGCATTAAACTACATACTCGACACTGTAAAACTCCACTGCAAATCATGAGCGGACAGATGATCTGCTGTGGTGACCCCTAACCGGGAAAAGCTGAAAGAAGAAGAAGAAGAACTACATGTTTTATTGTCAAGAGGTTGACTAAAAATTAAAAAGAGCCATACTGCAAAAGAATGGATTTTTAAAAAAGTATTACTTACCTTGTGCAAGCAAAGGTATTTCTGCCTAAAGGAATGTTTTGAAATTCACCTTTGGCAGGTTCCAATCTACCCTCTCTAGTGGAATGAGGCTCTCTGCCCACCTTCACACTTCCTTATATCATGCAGATTTACCTGGCTGGGCATGATGATTATACTTAGTGCGCAACTCATTATTGTTACTGAATCATTCAATTTGCAGGACGAGCACACCTGGTAACCATCATATTCAGCTCATCTCAATGTCAGGCACATGTTTGGGTCCCTGAGGGAAGCAGTGTGTATGAGCAGTCCAAGCCATGTCATCGAAGGGGATGTAATTCCAAGTTTAACTGAACATACACGGAGTTAGTGTAGGGCCTTATTTCTTAACAACATACACAGGAATAGGGTACTATCATGTTTCACATTTTAAAGTGCCACTGTGAACTATAATAACATAGTACCTATAATGAGATGCCCATCTGAGCTCAGCAGATGGGCACACAAGACCTGATTTTGGTGCTATTTCTCTGTCATTTTTCACCGTAAGGCTTCAAGTTGAGACATCATGGCTGGAGTGGAGAAGGAGAGGGTAGCCAAAAGCTCATACAGGAGGGCTATAAAGAGTGACAGTATAAGACTAAGGCCTGAAATAGTTTAGTCTAGGCTGTTGCCCATGTAACTGGCATCCCACACAGGGGAGAACAGTGCCATGACCATTACAGTGACATGAGGTGTCACTCACCTCCTAGACCAATGGGAGGATGAAGATAAACATAAGGTACCACCTTTGCCCTGCAAGTAAATTAGCTAGGTATTTAAACTGTCACTGTATACCAGCCACAAATATTACACAATGTTTACTTTATCTCCATAAGCTTTGAAGACATGGAAGTGAATATCAGATGCACAGGAGAAGACTGAAGCTCATAAGAGGGCACTGGGGTGAGTATTCTTGCTTCAGGGATTAATTCCCAAAATGTACACCTTTCATACACCACTACCAATTCTGTGATAACTGACACAGGTCAAAGGTGGCAGTAGGACTGTTTACTGTTATTACTGTGTGCATGCATACATGAATAAGTGGGTCAGGATGTTAAAGCTGTACTCCCACATTGTGAGGATGCCTATGGGTTCAAACCATGACCCCAAGTTGCTTTATTTTGAAATTCTTCAGTTTATTTTTCTATTTCATTCTACTAACTATAGCATTAGATGGTTAAAACATGGTAGAGCAACAGTTTGGAAGGGGGGGGGGCATATTTGTCAGTATAATTGTTTCCTTTGTTTATAATCTGGGAGTGAAATGTATTGCTGAGCAGTCTGATTTCTTTGTATCTGTACATTTGAATCTTACATCATTAGTGAGCCTCAGACTAAAGATTTCTGCTGGTTTGCATCACAGATTATTGAACTCTGCTGGCTGCAACAAGTAGCTTAAAACATTAACCCTTTATTTGTCAGAATTCAGGTGTCAGTCTCCCTCTCATCTGTGTATACTGATGAGTGGGTTTTTTTTGGTCCTTCAAGTATATTAAGTTTAAGTATCATACTCAAAAATATATATCGTCTTCAGTTTCTGACTGTATATGTACTTCTCTTTCCCCACCTGCTTTTTGCTACCCTTTCTATTACATACTTTTATTTGGTTTAAACAGTATAAGTGGGGCAGGATGTGGGTTCAAGTCACATAGGAGTTGTAAGCTTTTTATTTCAAACAAAATAAAACAGTCTAACAGTTCAAGGAATATCACCAGCTCTAATGAAGTTTTCCAACAGTTTATTAAAAATTATTTGGTTAAGCGCTTTTATCTTTTATGTTTAAAGACTTCATCAGAATCGAAACTTTAACACAAACACCAACATAAATACCATAAATCTGATCAAATGACTTTTAACAGGTACATTCTTAAAGTCACCGTCAGACCACAAACATTAAGAATGTACTGTCAAAAATCCATATACAACAATTACAAAAAAATTCTTTCAGTCATCTAGCATAGGTTATTAAATACATATAAATCTTGAATAATTTCAAAACAAAACATCAGTACAACTTTGCAGCTCTAAGTTTCCAAAAGCATGCTAAGTTTTAAACTATCATTTAAACCTGGTAGTTTACAGGAATTAATAATCTGATTTGCCATTTTAAATCAGCTATCTCAAGCTTGTTCTGCCAGTTTCTACCTCTCTCAACAATGCACACCTTTTCAATAACCAAAAACAAAAATCTCGTAAAAATATACATGCTTGAGCATTTTTGATTAAAGCACTAATATAATCATGCTTATGTATGCTGTAATAATGCTGGCAAATTTTCTTTCTAAGACTGTTTTCAGTCTTTCTGAAATCACAGCAAGCCACGCATGCACTATCCTTGTCTCACAATTAAAATACTCAGTAAGTTTGGGCAACATTTTAATAACTACAACGTTGCCTATCCTATCCATATTAATATAAATATGAAACTGCTGTGTGCACCTCCCACATTTCCTAGTTGTTCTGTCAAGTTTTAGCGCATTATTCTTTTTCAGATTCACCCCTTCACATGTGCTTTATATTACTTCCTCTTTTATACACCATAATCATTTTTCCCCTACTGTATTGTCAAAAATAATAAAATATCAAATATACTCCAGTTGCTGTGTAAAATAGACTTTGTTTAGAATCAAGGGAATATTTTCTGATGAAAGCTCTGTTAAAATTGTGTTGAGTCCTGGGTGGTTCAACCTTCTCACTTTACCCAACACTCAAGTCAATACCACCATTAAAATTGGTTTATATAAGGAATCCCTCTTCAATATTACTTCATCTGACATTGTCAAAAGTATCATGATCGTGTAAGGAGGCCATATATCTTTTTTTTCTTTTCTCAACTTACCTCGCAGGTTCTCATCCAGTACTTTTGAGGCATATTTGGACAAATGAACAGTACTGCAGCTCGTATGTATTTGCGGCCACACCATAGTCCTATGTGATCTTCCTTCAAGATCCTGCTGCTACCATGATGAGGATCTTTCATAAATAAGCATTGTGGCTCTTTGTGTATGCACAAAAAACAGAGGAAGGCTGGTTGTGATCATGGCTGCAATGTTTCTGAATCACTGGATTTGTTTGTGAAGCCATAGTGAGCAGCTGTAAGTACAGATTAGCTCATTAGATCTATAGTTGGTCACGCTGTGGTTACTATTAATATTTAGGACTGCAACAAACCTACTAATGGTATAATCTATATCAGTATCAATAAGAAAGTGCTGGATGGAAATTGACAATAAATACAATTAAATAGATGATTCTGGGCTTATAATAACAAGCAGGGAGCTTTGTTCACCAAGATATGGAAAAAGCTTACATGACAGCTTTCCTACAACTCACAATGTGGTACTGCCAAGAGTGAAGAATGAATTTAAACAAGTATATGAACAACTAACGGCAAATTCTTAGACATTAATTACATATTAGCAATAAAGCAACACTATGCAAAGGAAAATAAGAACAAAGTTAAGCAAACAATTGACTTCCTCAGCTATTACCAACAGAAAAAGCATTATTCTTTTTCAGTCAATGCATTGTTACCTTTCCAACTTTTCTATGAATACTGAGCAAAATGTGCTACTTTAGAAACTGTAACACTCCCTTTATCTTCATTTCATTGTAGGCTGGTAACAAACTTTGTATGTTTATTGCATGAATGGTACTTTACTATAGAGTTACCAACTTTGGAACACAGTTTTGTGAACCTTCCTCGGTGACATTTTCTAGCTCTATGTAGTTAAATCTTGGTTGGTTCATCACCCTAGCAATCTTCAAAATCTGGCTTGCAAAGTCATTGCACTTTAAGTCTGATGTGATTTTGTGTCTAATCTGAGGGGCCAGGCATTAACAGCAGAAGTAGTTTAAAGTATCTAACTGCAAAAAATGTTGTGCCAAAGAAAGTGGCCCCACCATCCAACTGCACTAAAATATAGTGCAAACATAAAAGTATATACCATGCTATATATCTTGTGTGTAAACAATAGTACAGTTCTAACTGACTGCAAAGGGTTCAGCTAGTCGGTACTGTACTGTACCATAAAGGATAGAATCTTGTAAGTAGCCTTGTTTTACAGATGTTCGTCAACAGTGATCATGTTGTTGTGTAGCTTACATGATCAGCATGGTTAAGAATACAAGGATAAAGATGATAGTGTAGGATTTTACCAAAGTGAAGCATATTAAGCTGGAAAGAGTAAACAATCTATGAGAATGGATCACGCCTATGGGAAAGGGCTTAAGGCAGGCATAGAAAGACAAAATCACAGAGAGTCCAGTATTCCTACCTGGAAAGGTGAGGTTACTGATTTGGGAAAAGGACAAGGAATATGACAGGTATATGGGTTATACAAAGGTGGATGGTGCACAGTACAATATGATAAAGCAAGAGAGAGCAAATGAAGCAAGGACAGCAGAGCCACAAGCTGAAGGAGAGGTAGAAGAAAGGTTCAAGAAGGAGAGCAATGACCTCTACAGGCATGTTAAAATAAAAAGAAAGGAGGAGAACATGTGACCAGGCTCAGCAAAGACGAAAGGGATATTATGGAAGTGTATTAAAAATACCAGCATTGAATTAGTAAAATTGTTTGGTCTTTAGGAAGGGAAGTAAGGGGGGGTATCGTGCTGAAATGGAACTAGGACAGACTAAGGGCAATGATAGAGAGCCATGAGGTTGTAAGGGACTGGTTTCCTTGTGGAAGGATGAAACGCATCAGTCATATGCGTTGCCTCCAGATGTCCAAAGGAATCTTGCCAGTATGTGGGTACATCCCTTGACCAGCAAAGGACTCTCAGTATGGTGTAGGTGCCATCTTTGGGGAGCACTGCAGTTAATTATGGTTTGTGTGTCATCTGGGGTAGTGAGGTTGTTCCACAGTCTGGTATTTGTATGCTGCAGTAATGCTTCAGTAATAACATCAGACAATATACACATTGCAGCATATGCATCAATTTGCACAGTAAGGGAGGTCACATCAGATTAGAACAATTTTAGACCCACCCGTTCGATTCTCGGCTGGAGTGCCTACATGTCCTCTCTGCGGTTGAGTGGCATTCGAAAGACATGTGTGAATGGGCGTGCCTTCGTTGAAGGTTGGGTGCCGGGCTGGCACCTCGGCACTGTAAAAATCTACTGCCAATCATTAGCGGACCAGAGTTCTGCCGTGGCGACCCCTAACCGGGAAAAGCCGAAAGAAGAAGTAAAAAAGAAGTCTGATTAGAATTCTATGCAAAAAAACATTAATTGCAACAATCATATGAACATTCAAGTCTGAGAACAATCCACTTGGGATCTTGTTTCTTACATTTGTAAGAGTTGAGGAGAACTGTTATCAGGCATTAGCTTTTTCTTCTGGGAACCAAAAAGGCATATAGCCATGCAGTAATTGCCTGTTACAATATCTTGTCTCATGTCCAGTTATTAACTATCAGCCAGTAGCTTATCATCTCCCATACAAAGCAGAATTTTTTTACACTAAAATGTGTTTAGCAGTATAGCTGTCAGATGATATACAGCTGCCTAGACATATTTCTCTCTCTCTCTCTCTCTCTCTCTCTCTCTTATACTTTCCAATGCTAGCATAGGAGGGGGTAGAACAGGAGAAGGATCACGCCTAGACTTGAGCAGTCCATTTATTTATAAAAGGAATGGGGTGGGAGAGAATTACCCTAGGATCAAGTATTTCAGTTATTTATACTATAAGATGCAGAAGGTAGAAAGAGACAATGACAGGCAAGAACATCTGCATGTGTTTCTCTGCAGCTGTGATGAAAATGAATTGCTTGTACAATGCTTCAGGTTCCTTTCTGTGTGCTCCAATCAATGACATTATGTGGACGATTTATGGGAAAAGCCATCATATTTATTTAATATGCAGAATACATAATGAAATTCGGTGCATGACAGATCTGAATCACATAGATCAAACAGTGTTATGCAGTATTTTATTTGTTTAATAAATCCTGTTGCTGTCCTTTGAAACCTCGGATAGAAAAACACTGGCAGTGCCTTCACATATTTAACTTCAACAAACTTCTTTGAAGTTGGAGTGAGAGAAGTAAAGGAAACAAAATCTTGTCAATAGAAAATTCTTTAGTGGGAGCAGTATCGTTAAAAAAAATGACACTCTGTCGAAGCAGCTCATAACAATGGGGAAGAGAAGACAGCTGGCTGCATTAGAGAGGAGAAAAAAGAAAAGTTAAACAAAAAAAGGAAAATTAAAGTGCTGACCTGTAACGAAATGTGCATGTTTGAGACATGTTGAAGTTTATGGCTGCTCTGACCAGTGAGAATGGTTCTGCCCCTGCCAGCTGGAAACGGCTGTTAGCTCTGAGTTTCTTCTACTTCTTCGTCTTCTAATATTTCCTTACTGTCCGGCTGACCCTTTTTCATCTTGTTGCCAATTGGCACTTACCCCTTTATTTAGTTGTTTGCCTGTTATATAATGAGCTAAGTTGCACAAGCTGTCACATTATAGTGCTGAACTGTGTTGAACTGAGCTTGTTATAGTCCTGTTCACCTAACTAGATTCTTGTCTATATTGCCCTAATTTCACTTGCATCTGGATCTCCTGTGCTGAACGCAGCAGCATACACCAAGTTGTATTTTACTTACAGCACCATGAAATTAACGTCATTCTCTTGTCTTGGAATTATTATGTATGACAACAGTTTTCAGTGTTTCTCAATATTATCTATTATCATTATTATCATTATTGTTTATAATCCAACCAATAATATACATCTGTACAACATCCCCCTATTTATACCTGCACTAACTAGACATTACAAAGCCACAGTCAGACAATTAACCCTCAAATGCATACTAACATCCTCTCCAAATAGAATATCATCCCATGGAACTCTGTCAGACAGCTTAAATGATCACTTATCAATTCTCACCATAACGTACAAAAGCAACAGCCCCAGAAAACATCATTACAGCCTGATAAGAAATCTTACTACTTTTCGTGAAGACATTTTTATTAACACACTACATTTCCTTAACTGGGAGTCACTAAAGCCTCGCCACATAGATGCTACTGTCTCTGAGTTCAATACAATCTTTCTACATGTTTTAAACATACTCCCAACCCTTGGAACAAAAAGTCAAAGCCAACACTGCCCCAAGACAACCCAGAGACAAAGCATAAAAGGTCTGGACAAAAAGTAAAATAGGTCTCACTTTACTAGCATACAGATGACTAGGAAACCTAACAAAACAACTTATCACTAAAGATAAGAAAGACTATTGGTCAACCAATCAAAATATTTTGGGCCTCAATCAATAAACTGTTAAATCCAGGACAAGTTGCATAGCCAACACCAACCAGACAGAAATAAAATTATACCACAGCCAATCAATTAACAACCACTTTATACAGACTGTACAGTCCTTAAGCAACCAGGTAACCAGTCAAGTTTTTGATGTCCCTACTAAATCAAATAGCCTCATTCAACATTTCTCCTTCCAGCCAGTTCCAACAGATGCCATTAAAAATACATCAAAAAGTTAAAACCTGTGGGACTTCTAGTATGGCAGTCCTTGAGTGGGCAGTAGGTTTCATGCAGCTCATGTCCCAAGAGTTGAAAATCATCTCTGTGTGAAGCCCCTACAATTGTAAATTTTACTTTAGTGTTTGGAAGATCAAGGCTTCATCATATGTCTGGAAAGCAGTGCTCCAGTAGACACAGTTTAAAAAGCAGGAGAAAAGTAACTGATCTAATGATCTGACAGCAGTGGGTACAGCATTGGTGGGCAATCACATGGTGGAAATTCAGAAGATGGATTTTCAGGCACTGTTGCAACTAATCCTGAAAGAGATCAAAGAGGTGAACAAGACAATTCAGGACTATATGCCACACAATGATGAGAGGATTCAAGTTATTGATAACAAAACATGTGCTTAAGGTATGGATAGAAGCAGTGGAGATGAGATTTGTTTAACTGAAACTAAACTGGTTGAGCATGAATATAGAGACTACTGAAAGATCCTGCACTTTAATATGATCACAGACGGAGCTGAGGACCAGAACTGTGCCTAGTTCATGATGCAGCAACTGGCTTCTTCAACAGGACTAGTACCTGACATGTTCAGGATAGAACGGGCAGACAGTGGACCCTGACATTCACAGTCACAAGGAAAATGGTTCCCATGCTCTATCCTGGTCCATTTTGAATCATTCAATGTTAAGGAAAATATTCTGGCACAGTTTGGAACCCAGGAAATCAGCTAAATATTGTTGACAGCAGAATATATGTGGACCATGACTTTTCTTTTGCCACTAGACAGAAAAGGGTGCATCTTCTCCCAGTAATTAAAGCTTTCCACTTGAAGGGGATTAAAACCCAAATTGTGTATACAGTTACACTCAAAATTTTGTTGCCCATGAACATTAAGTCAATGGACAACCCCAATCAAGCTATGTATATCCGTCTGGAAGTTAATAGTTCATCCTCCAGTCAGTCAGGGGAACAAAGTGAGTCTTCATCATTGGTGAGAAACCAGAATTGGAGAAGATCATCCTCAACACAAGATCAATGGATGCAGTCTTTTCCAGTCTTAAAAATGTAGGAAGATTTGCAGGAAAAGACACAAATATTGATGGAGAAGCTTAGTAAAGCTCGTTCCAGAACATGACTGAACTTATATGTAAGTGATAAATACAATGTGGGGTGAATATTCATGTACTTCTAAGGACTTGGATAATAGGGCTGATAGACAGTGGAATATATTAATCATGCATGCAATGCTTAGTTCTGTTTTCAAGATACAGCTAATTCTGTAAACAGGGGGGTGTTGAGGTTCTTAAGAGCAGTCGTATAGACCATAGCACAGTTGGAGTTCTTCTGGGGGGCTGTGCTCATGGTTGCTCTGTAAATTGTCACCAACAAATTTGGTAACCTAGGGACAAATATGATCATTAGATAAAGAGCAGCTGCTCTCCCCATGGAAGTGATGTGTAATACGTAAATATTTTATTTGTTTTTTTTTTTAATCTGGTTTATAAAAGTTGTTTGAAAGAACCTTATTGTATTTTCTGTATATTTACAAGCAACAAGAGAATGTTAAAATGTATTCTATGCTTGTGATGCTATCCTTGGTAGCCTATGTATGTCTCAACTTGATTAACACAATGTACTGCATTCCTTGGATCTCACAGATCTTGAGGGAGCAGATAGGCCATAAAAAGGTGTTATCTCCTTGAATAATATGTCAAATAGGTTAGACAGCTGAACATGTGGTAGTTTCACAGTCCTCAGTTGGAATGGCAACAGCTTGAATAACCTTCTTAAGCAGGACAGAATATTGCTGGCAATCATAAATACCAGGCCAATTTGATTTTAATACAAGAAACACACCTCAGTTTGCACACTGTCTGAACAAAAAGGGCTTTAGAGTATTGTAACTTCATCTTACATAGGAAATAAGATGCAGGGTATGATGATTTATGACGATTTTGCAGAGTGGGTTGTTTTTTTTTGTATGAAATACAGTATACATTCTAAACAAAGTTTTTATGCAGCAGTTAGGGGCACAGTTCAGAATGCACTATTCACAATGGTGACATTGTATGCACCTCCTAAGGCGACATTTGGGTGGCTAACGTCTACAATAACAGCTGTACTGGATTTTACTGAGGGAATTCTTATAAATGCAGGAGACTGGAATATGGTATTCTCCAGACAAGATATTAGTGGTTGATCTAGAAAACATTTTCAGACAAAATTGAGTACGCTATTTAAGCATTTCCTAAGTAGTATGGGTTTAGCTGATTTGGCACATATGTATGAGGACATACCTATCTTAGGTTGTACTTTTTATGCAGCAAAATCAAACACATGGTCTAAGATTGATAGGATTCATGTGGTCAAGGAATATAGTCATCTGATTGAGAATCTGACCATAGATGCTTTAGTCTTTTCAGATCAAGCACCTTTAATCTCAAGATACAGATATGAAAGTGTTAATGACTATGATAAACACTGGCATTTCCCAATATATCAGCTGGATGACCCTAAATTTAAAGCAGCAACTTGGAATTACTACAATACATATTTTTGAAGCTGGACTCCAACTTGTTGAGTTGTTGGAGTGAATTCAAGGTAGCCTTTAGGGAGAGTGTACAAGGGTTTTGGATAAAAAAAACAAGAGCTAGATGTCAAATATATAAGTTTACTAAAAAAGATACAAGACATTCAAAATATACAGGGGGTCCTCACAGATTACCAAGACCATCAGTTAAGGGAAGAGAAGCAAAAATAGAAGTTCAGAACTTTCTTAATGCTAAAAAGTAGCCCTAAGAAGTGCCTGTGCTATTTGTACCCCTAAGATCACTAAGTATTTAGCCTCCTATCTTCACCTACATAAGGTGGAAAGAATATCACAAGTTAGAGGCTGTGCCACTGGAAAGATACATATAGCACATTAGAAGGTTGAAAGAACGATATTGCAAGTTAGAGACTGTGTAGCTGAGAAGATACATATGGCACCTCAGAAAGGGGAAAGAATGATATTGTAACCTAATCATAAGGCCTTCTTCACATATGTCCGCAGTCTCAAAGGAAGCACTGAGATCTGCTCAGAACTGGCAGTCAAGGACTCCACATATACAAACGTCATCACTATAGCCAACCTGCTGGCAGACAGGTTTAGTAAAAAATATACCGCTCTGTCCCCTCTATCAGTAAATTAGAACATCCCCAAAACCTGCCCCCCCCCCTCCCCTTATCTCTAGGAAGCAAGTCATCACTGCCCTGTCAAAGGCAAAAATACTGCCTCCATGGGACTTGATAACATCTCAGGCTGCAAACTAAATGAACTCAGGCAGGAACTTGCAGCACTATTAGGCACCCTATTCAACCAAAGTCTGAGTACCACCTTTGTCCCAGCTAAGTGGAGGACAGCCACTGTTATCCCTTTACACAAAAGTGTAGCATCCACCGATCCAGGAAATTATAGACCTATTAGCCTAACTAGCCTGATCTGCAAGGCTATGGAGCAGATTATCATGGACCTCACTAACAAGGACACTGGCAACCTCCAAACACTCGATCCCACACAGTTTGGTTTCATCAAGGGGAGGTCATGCCTGTTAAATTTGGTCGACTTCTATGAGACGAGACAGTCACCAAAGCCACAGATAAGGGAAAGATGGTGCACACCGCCTACCTTGACCTGGCCAAAGTCTTCAACATTATTCCCCACTCGAGTATAATAGCTAAACTTTCTCAACTAGGCATCAGTCCATATGTTACCAGATAGATAGCAAACTGGTTCACTGATAGAACCCACCTAGTCAAAATAGAGGAAGCCACCTCAAGCAGTAGAGCAGTAGCGAGCAGTGTACCCCAGGGATCGGTCTTGGGGCCTCTGTTGTTTGAGATATACTTTTCTGAGGTGCAGGCCAAAACCAATGGGCTATGGCTGACCAAGTGTGCAGATGACTGCAAGCTGGGCACTGTCATCAATTCACCTAGTGATGTGGACATCCTCCAAGAGGGTCTCGCCCAACATTGCCTCAAACTGAATGCTAAAAAATGCATCATCATCCCCTTTGGGGAGAGTGACATATCTGCAAATTGTCACATTAATAACAAGGTCCTAAGCATGCAATCAGTCGTGAGGGACTTGGGCACCCAGGTTGATAGCAAACTGACTTTTGACCACCATATTATCTCCATTGTATGGAAAGCTTTCTACACGACCCACCTCATTAGTATCTCATCCAGGGACAAGGAGGTCCTAACATCCCTGTATTTTTCCCTTATAAGACCCATTATTGAGTACAATGCCCCTTTCGGCATGTACCTCACAAAGCACATGCAGCAGCTGGAGAGACCACAGAGGTTCCTCACCAGGAGAATCCAGGGCCTCAAACATGTATCTTACACAAATAAGCTAAAGGCCCTGTCCTTCTACTTAGTCTCCTACAGACTCCTCAGAGGTGATCTCTGTCTGGCATACAAAGTAATCTCAGACCCCGCCTTGATGGGACTGCTGGATATCCACAAGTCAAGCTCCACTCGAGTAACCTGCACGCACGACCTCAACTTGGTCTGTGACATCAATAGGACTTGGCAGGATAGATTTGTGTCCCAGAGACTACCCTTCTGTGGAATAGACTCCCTCTCCATGTCATGCAGAGTACCTCATTAGCCCTTTTTAAGTGCAACCTGGATAACTGGATGGGGAACAGAAAATACACCCCTGTGATTCCACCTGTGTCCCTGCTGGACAGGGTCATTGAGTGCTGACTTGTCAGAACATGGGCTAAATTCTTTGCTCGGCTTGTAAGGGCCTCAGGGCCAATAGTCTTATACCTTCCTATGATCCTATGATCCTAAGTTAGAGAGTGCATCACTGGGAAGGCACACATGGCACCTCAAAAGGTAGAAAGAATGATATTAAAAACTAGAGACTGTGTTGCTGGGAAGATACATATGGCACCTCAGAAGGTGGAAAGAGTGATATCACAAATTAGAGACTTGGTCACTGGGGAGATACATATGGCACCTTGGAGGATATTGAATGCTTTTTGGGATTGTCATGCAGAGTTTTATACACAAGCAGAATTCACTGAATGGTGGTCACAATGAGTTAAAGCACTTTTTAGGCATGTAAATTTGAGGCATCTGGAGTTAGAATAGGGAGAGGAGCTAGTGCACCCCATAACAATGGAAAAGCTAACACAAGCTAGGGCTCAAAATTTAAGGAAATCCCTGCGTCTTGATGGAATATCAATCGAGGTTTGGAAATTGTTGGGAGAAGCACTGGTTCCATAATGGCTGGAGTTAATGAATAAGGTGCAAAAGAGGAAAGTTCCCCTGCTGTCATGGAAACAGGCAGTCATTTCAGTGATACCCAAGCCAGGAAAACACTCTTTACTCACTGCCTCATATAGACCAATTTCAGTCTTAAATAAATTATTTACTTATATATTAGCACAGAGATAGGCAAATTTTTTCAACACTTAATTCATTTTGACCAGTGTGGATTTGTCCCAGGTAGGAGGACTTTTGACAATATATTATGTATGAATTTAATATTATATAAGGCCGAGAAGACAGGTGAGCCTTTTAAGCCTTGGCACTGAAAAGGAGTTTGACAAGGGTATGTTGGAATTTTTTGTTCTTGACCCTAGAATGAATTGGTATCACAAAAGCTTTTATTTTGATGCTGAAAAACAGTGTACAGAGAAGCTTAGGCAAGGGTTAAGATTTCCGTGGCATTGTCAGACATCTTTAAAATGTCAAGAGGAACCAGACAGGGCTGCCCCCTCTCACCTTTGCTTATTCCTGTTTACCTGGCATCCTTAGTGGAAAATATCTGAGTTTCTAATATTAGAGGTTGGCACCAGAGATCACTTCACTTCTAATTATCCTTATCTGAAGATGATCTCTCCTGACTCTTATTGAGCCACGTCAAGATATGGAGCAGCTAGATGAACTATTATGGATTTTGGTGAAACAGCAGGTTATAAGGTGAATTTAGAGAAAAATAATACTATTTTCATTAATTGCATGATATCCTGGAACTTTCCAGTTTAATTTCTATTTTTAGAGATAAAGAGCGTGTTAAAATATCTACTGATAGAATATGCTCCTTCAGGGTACAAGCCCTTCCATTTAAACTTATAGGACCTTTTGTATACACAAACAATACTTACAAAAATGAAGAAATCTGTATTTAGATGTAGTTCAGAAGGTTCAAGCATGCAAGTTACCTGTGTTACTTGATGTATTCCACCTAGTCCAATCATGCTGCCCCCCCCCAAGCTCAGCCAATTAATCAGTTAAACAATTTGGTGAAATCCTTTTTATGGGGTGGGCACAAGCTGAGGGTTGCATGAGACAAACTAACACTGACCTTACTAGATACTGGACTGCACTTCAAATAGCTCATTTTGTGTGTTTGCAATCCCCATCTTATAAGGCAAGATGGAAGGAAATGCTGCAACTCAAAGTTGAAGATTTTACAATCAAGAATTGGTAGGGTATTTTTTTTGGGGGGGGGGGGGAGTGGGGCAGGACAGAAAAGTCTCCAGCTCCATTGAATAATACAAAAAGCAGGTTAGAGGGTCTGCTGAGGACATTGTGCCTGCTTTGAACATGAATTATTTGATCTCTGTAGGTGAGAGAGAAGGAGATGTTAGGAAGCAAACTCTTTTTTTTGGCAGTGACAAATGCAGAAAACTAAATTGTGCTACGGAGACAAATTGATAGATCAGGGACATGTTCTCTCTTGGTATCAGGATAGGACAACCATCAATTTGCTTTCCACACAAAAAAATATTATATATTTTTATTTTTGAGCATGCTAAGAAGACATGGTGAGCTCAGAACTCAGATTTAAAGTTGACGGATCTGTTATCATTATTGACTGCAGCAGGAAGTGATACCTGTAATACTAAAGCAGCTGCTTCACTATCATTTAAGGCTGTGGATCCTCTCCATCAGCTTATAATAGACAGATATAAGTTAGTATGGGATCATATGTTAAAAGTCGCCATAGAGCATGATACTTGAATGAAGGCATTAGAGCTTATGTTAACAGCAACTAAACTCTGAAAATTTAGAATTTTTGCCTAGAAGGATTTGTACAAATATTTTATAGAACAGCAAGGTTATATAAAATTCACCCATGGACCAATATTCAGTAGTGGCATTGTAGGGCACAGCAGGTGAATAACAAATATCATGTACTATGGGAGTGTGATAAACTGACTGACTTTAAGAGGGAAAGGCAGGGTTTGTGTGAATAGTGTATTTAACAAACATATTCAGGTAAATAAGATATTTTTTTTAGTGGGAGTACAAGATGTACAATATCTCCTGTGGAGAAATGCCTGTTTTTTCTGATAATGTTAATGATCTAAAAATGATAACTAGGAGATGGAAGCAACAGAAGCAACCTAGTGCAGTAAATACAATTAATCTGGTTTCATGATTGATGGACCAGGAAGAACTGATGATATGTAGACAGTAAGTATAAATTCTTCCATAAATGAAAACTATGGATGCAATTTTTGGACTTGGGTTAGCAATTGGTATGTAATACCTGTTTTAACACACTATCGTGGTTAACTATTGTGTAAAATATGCCATGTATACTTTTAATCAAGGACTTACAATGTTATGGAATTGTTTAAATGAGTCATATATTCTTAATATTTGTTACTCAAAATCATAGTTTAATGTTTTTGTTTTATATTTATTGTTTTAAACTATGAGTGCTGGTGAATAATTTTATAAATTGGGTTCATGAAAATTTTCATTTAATTCTGACAGTATGTTGGATGGTTTTATGGTAAAGAAAAAAGTAAAGTTTGCATACTTTTGGGAAAAATTAAGCCTACCACAACTGCCCCTGACAATTTGCCTGACAAATATCTTAAAATAGCAGCTGAGGTTATTGTAGTTCCAGTTTCAATTCTGATAAATTAATCCAGGTCTGAATATAAGGTCACCCTGCAATAGAAAACAAAGCATTCATATTTTCACTGCACAAAGGTGGAATCAAAAAGTAACCAGCTTCTGTCTTCACACCAACACAAGTTCTTTTCTCATCACAGCACAACTGCTGCTTTTCTGAATTTTAATACTGTCAAGTCCCATACAAATGCTGGAAGCTTAATCTGCACCATCTTCCTAGACTTATCAAAAGCTTTTGATACTGTCTTCCACCAGAAACTCTTAACATAAATCTTCATCCTTAGGACACATCAACTCTTTTCTGCAATGTTTCCATAGCTACCTGTCAAATAGAGCACAAGCAGTGAAATGAAAAACGGTTTTCTTCACCTTCTTTTCTGTAACTAGTGGTGCCCCTCAGGGATCTAAACTAGGTCCCATACTTTTCAACATATTTGGCAATGACCTCTACACTGCACCAAAAAATGCTTCCTTAGTTCAATGCACTGATGACGTGACCCTAATCTGCTCTGCCAGATCTTTTTTTGAATTCGAAGACCTTGCACAACAATCCTTATCAATTGAAACATAGCTAAATAATTCACAGCTGCTACTAAAAAAATACTACTAGAAAAATGAAATTACTGCTCTTTACCCCAAACACATCTCATCCAAAATAACAGTATTCACTAGTGTCCCTGCTAACAGCACCGTGATAGAACAACTAAACCACACAAGATTACTGAGTGTTGTCATAGATGACTCATTGAAACTTGACCACCATGTATAACACTTGCTTAAAAAATGTTAGTACATTATACAGAGTAATAAAACACCTCACTGGCTTAGCTAGAAGACTTATCACCCATACTTTCTTGCAGCCATTTCTCCTCTATGCTAGCCCAATGCTCACTAATCTTCCAGTCTCACTACTGTCCAAACATGAGTAATGTTATAATAAAATAGCCAAATTTGCAGTAAACGTAACAATAAAATACACTACTACCTAGCTGTCAGAGAATTAAACTGGTTAGAATGACCAAATTACCTAGCTCTTTCTCAGTCAACTACAATACACAGACTTTTATACAAGCCAGAACACTGTCCAGCCCTTAAAAACTTAATACAACAATATTCTCTAATAGAATTTTATACTCTAAAGAATAACCACTAATCATTATAACTAAATCATCTAATACTGCAGGTGATTATCTATATTCAAATTATGTAGCTAAACTATTGAACTACATCCCACTACCACTGAAATCCATTCAGAATGTAGACTCATTTAAAACACAACTAAAACGTCACCTATCAAATGAATGGATCTATTCCTATATAATTCCAGGATAAATGCCACTGTTATCTTTAGCTTGCCATATGATCAAGCCATTTACCTTCACTCAGAATCCTATGCCCGATAACTAGTCTTCAGCAATATGTGAATAATTTTACTAGCATCTCCAACTACGTACACTGTTTCACGGCACTGCTCATCTCCCACCACTATACTTCTAATGTAAACTTATGCTAGCCCTATGTAAAATTATCCATGAACCTGCTTTATACCCCACCTCTTTAAGTACAATATTAACATTTTCTGCCCTATCTAGTTCCTTCCCTTGTTTCTATTTCTTCAAATTTCTAAGCGCAAATCAGATGATCTGTTATCTATTTCACAAAATCACTAAATTCACCTCTTCAAATAATCACTGTTAATATCGCCTAATGCATAAGCATATTTTATACTTTAATAGTTGCCTTTATTTCCCATAAATGTAATTTAATTAGCAAATGAACTGGCAATTATTAATGTACATTGCTTAATATCTATTCCTGTATATTACTAAGAGTCCGTCTTAAAATGTTTGTAATATGTTTGAGTTTTTCTGTCTGAGCCTCCAACAAAAAGGTTTTTTTGACTAAACCCATTTTGACAAACCGGCAAACAAAAGCAAAATAAATAAAATAATTAAATAAATAACTATCTGAGTCTTTCAAATTAAAACTGGATCTTGTGATCTGATTTATTTGCATAACTGTAGGGCATTTGAGGACTCCTTCTATTTAATCTTTTTGGAAGTTCACCAGTTAGGTAGTCAGTACTATCTGTATACATATTGTTCTCTGTCAGTATGAGCTCACAATTTGTTCCTTCTCCTTTTGTTACCAGCCTGCTAACTTTAGGAACTTTAAAGCAGTGTAGCAATTGCGTCATGCTTTCTGTCAGTCACCTACTTTTATCATTTACTAATACTACTTGTGAGAGGTATACATACTTGCTAAATTTAGAGTCCAACCTGTCACACACTACACATTTCAATAAGCAAGTTAATACTGCATTATAAACACATACCAATATTTATTTATTTCAGTTTGATGACTGGGGAGGTCCACTGGGCTCAGGAGCTCATTTTCAGTGGAGGCCCGGGGAGAAAAGCTCCACATTACAAAATACAAAGATAAAAACAAAATACAAAAGATAAAAATTAACATAAGATTCAAGATACAGATACATAAGGATGCAGCTGTCAGTCTACATGGTATGAATGCTGGTAATTTGTGATACAGAGGCAATAAAAGGAATGGTGTTTACATAACATATCAGTCATTTATTGAAATGGATGATTAAAAGATTACAAAGAGTCTGAGTCTAGTAATGGCAGAGTGGTAGAACAAGCATAAATGTTAGGGAGGGGAATAAAGGGAGAGTAAACTATTTACAGTATTTACATAAATACACAGGACAACAGTAACAATAAGTAGATATGAACAAGGTTGATAGTAGTAAGAAATTGAATAGCATTACTGTTAATATGTACAGTGAGGAGGCTAGGTGGGGAAAGTGCAGTTGCACTTCCACTTAGAAAACAGGTAGGAATGGAGTAGTGTTTTGAAATTATTAGGATTTTCTGTCAATTATAAAGTAGGAGAGAGAGAGAGTTCCATTTTTTGGCTAAGGAAAAAGAAAGGAGGTGCTGCCCAGCAGGTCGTTTTGGTTTGTGGACATTGAGTAGGTTTAAGTGGGCCAATCGAACTGGCCTATTAGGGGTATATGGTTGAAGGATGTTGGATAGTGCAGGACATTTAGAGGGGTTAAATAATAGCCTGTGGGCAGTGGTAAGTTGGAGGTAGTCTAGAAGGTTGGGGAGTTCTAGCCAGTTTAGTGACTGGAGGGCAGAGCAATGATGGGAGGAGTGTTTGGCTTTGGTGGTGAATTTAGAAATTTTGTTATAACAAATTTCCATTTTTGAGGAGGTGGAGGCGGATAAGTTAGTTAATAGAGGGGCACCATACATTAGTGAGGGAAGAAGATAGGTAGTGGCAAGCGTTTGTCTAGATGAAGGAGAGAGATAGTGGAAGTTTCTGTATAACAGGCCAAGTTTTTGATGTGTTTTCATAATGTTGAGTTGAACATGGATGTCAAATGTTAGGTTTTCATCGATAGTGACCCCAAGAAGTTTGGCATGGGGGACAATTTCTATGGTAGAATTTTTAAGGCTTCTAATTTTGAAGGTCTTTTTGTCAAGAGGGAAGGATTTTGTAGGGGGGAAGAGTAGTATTTTAGATTTGTTAGCATTTAGAGATAAGTGATTATGGAGCATCCAGTTCTCAGTGGCAGAGAAGGCATTTTGTGTGTGTGCTAGAAGTTCAGGGAGATTGGTGGCACAGCAGATTAAGGTGGAGTCGTCGGCGTATTGTATGAATTTAGTATTTGGGATGGCAGAGTGGAAGTCATTGATAAAGATATTGAAAAGCACGGGGCCAAGAATGGAACCGTGGGGAACTCCAGTGGCGGTAGGAAGGAAGTTAGAGATGCCTTTTCTCCATTTTACAGCTTGAGATCTGTTGGAAAGGTAACTTGAGAACCAGGATAGCGTATTGTCGGAGAGGTTAAGTTTAGAGAGGTGACTAAGGAGATGAGTATGGGAGACAGTGTCAAAAGCCTTAGAGAGATCAAGTAGGACTGTTGAAACTATTTTGCCAGAGTCACGAGCATGATTGACTATATCTAGGAATGAAAGTAGAGCAGTTATAGTGCTATGGCCAGGACGGAAACCATGTTGGGTGTGAGAGAGGAGGTGGTTTTCAGTAAGGAAAATCATTAGCTGAACATGAACGCATTTTTCCAGTATTTTTGATATAGGGGAGAGGATGGCTATGGGACGAAAGTTTGAGGTATTATTGTTTATACCACCCTTATGAAGGGGGTGTATAAAGGCAGTACACCACAGCTTAAGGAAATATGATTCCTGTATGGATCGATTGATAAGGATGCTAATGGGGAGAGCGATTCCATCTGCAGCAATTTGTAAGAATTTAGATGGAATATTATCTGGGGCATTTGAGCAAGGTTTCAGTTTGATGAGAAGTTGTTTTATATATGAGGTAGAGACTGGTTTAGTTGAAAAGTGGTGGGAGGATTGGGTTTAGAGGCTGGGGTAGAGTGACTGAACTGTGAGGATGGGTTAATAGGGAATGACTTATTTAGTTCAGCTATAGAATTAATAAAGAAGGAGTTGAAAATAGTAACAATTTCTGTGTCGGATTTGGTAGTATCAGGGCAAGGATTATTTTTGGTGCCTGGGTTGAGAAGAGAATTAATGGACTTCCAAAATTGTTTGGGGTTTTTAGAATGGTTGGCTTGGAGAGTCATATAGTAGGATTGTTTGTCTTTGTATATAAGTCTTTTAGTAAGGTTGCGAAGTTGTTTATATTGAAGTAGGGTCTCAGGATGTTTATTATGCTGAGATAGTTTCCAGCATTTGTCTCTCTGTCGCATGAGTTTTTTGGTTTCTCTAGTTAACCATGGTGTGAATTTAGATTTGATTCTTATGGTTCGAGGAGGTGCTTGGGAGTTAAGTATATTTAGGAAGGTAGAGTTAAAGGTTTTGACGGCACTGTCAAGTGGTAAAGCCTTTAGATTATTCCAGTTAGTTTGTTTGAGGGTATTAGAAAAAGTTATAGGATTAAAGTGAGTTAGGTTGTGTGTATGTAGGCATTGATGCTGGAGGGGGGGAGACTGGGTTGCTCGGTGGATGAAGGCTGGCAGGTGGTCACTGAAAGAGTCGGGAAGGATTCCTGAGTCTAAGATATTATTAGGGTGGGTAGCTAAGATCCAGTCAAGTATAGATCCTGGAGGATTGCTCTTGTTGGGTCTGGTAATAGAATTGGTTAATTGAGTAAAGTTGTAAAGATTGACAGTTATGGCTGAATTTGGGTTATTAACTTTGTTCCAGTCGATATTAACATCCCCTAAAATATAGGTCTCTAGGTTAATATTAGTTGAGACCCACTAGAGGATTTCTTCAAGGGTGATAGCATTGTTACCTGTGGGAATATAGAGGGAGATGAAGCAGATACTTTTGTGAATATTCATTTGTAGTAAACATATTACTAGTTCTGCATTGTAAAACTATGGAATAGGGTTTGGGTAAGGAATAATGGGGAGTAAATTGGAGAATATCAAGGCTACTCCTCCACCTTTTCTATTTAAGTGATCAGATCGAAGGGCTTGAAAACCAGGGGGAAGGATTTCAGAGTCAGAGATGGTAGGTTTTAGCCAAGTCTCAGAGATGGCTACAATGTCTGGAAGGTTGTGGTGAAGCCAGGCATGGAATAGAGAAGATTTATTTCTTAGACTTTGGGCATTGAGAGTAACTATTTTTAGGCTTTTGAGATTGGTGGTTTGCTACATTTTGGGAGGGAGAGATTGTTAGTAGTGCTAGGTCCAGGGTTTGGGTGGATATCACCTGATTGGAGTAGTTGGAAGACAAAGAAAAATAGTAGGAGATTTAGTTTGCCTTTTGACTCTTGTGTGCAGTAGATTAGGGCCTTGGGAGAGTAAGGCATTGTAGAGATGGGTAGGATCTTTGGTTCGAAGTAGTGGAGAGGATTATGCTGTAATAGAGAGGATGATATGGTATGCAAGTGAGTTGTGGAGTAGTTAGAATTTGGAATGGAAGTTGAGAGGTGAGACCAAAAAGAATGGGGAAGAGAAGAGGAGGTATAGGAGGAGGTAAGGTGCAGTGGAATTAGAATTAAAAGTGCGATAAAGGGGATTCGAAGAGTGATAAGGTGTGGAGAGTACATAATGTAAGTGCGTAGAGTAAGAAAGATAAGGAAGAATGGAGGGAAAAGTAGGGTGAGAGAAAGAGACAGAGAGTAGGGAAGTAACTATGGTATAATTTGTGTAGGGAGTGCATAGATAGATATGCTTTTGATAAATTTGTTAAGAAATCATTACCTAAGCAGACAGGACCTCATCTGAAACATCTTGGTCAAATCACCACTCATTCTTACATGTTTATACTTGCACCTGACTCACAACTAAAGTGCACCACCCTGGCCCCACATCTACTCCTATATGGACTCTTAAGGTTGTAGCCATGCATGCTAATATATTAGTCATGCGTGACTCTATAAGTACATAGGCACATTGATGCTTCACTCACCAGATTGTGCAGGGTCAGATTTAGGATGTGATCAAAGTCCTCAAATCCCTTCAAACCAAGTATGAAAATGATTTCATTTATGGCAACATCAAAGTGAATGCGCTCAAAATCTATACCTTGGGAGGATGCCGAGTTTTACATACATGTGTGTGATGTAAACAAAACACTTGTCTTTCATTCTCTGAAAATTATTCCACAATTTCAATAAAAAATAATTAATTTCAACAGCTGGCTTACTAACTGGTGTCGTTCCTGGGGAATCCAACATGTGTCATCATGGGAGGTGCTGACTGAAAGGCTTACCTTCACCTCACTCCTAAGGGATTTTTGCCTATTGTCTTAGACCTTTTCTGCTTCCATTATACATTTTTGTTAGGCAAAGTTCCTTTGTTATACATTCCACTCTACCATATTCTAATCTGGTCTACATTAAGGTGGCTCTACTCATTACCAGCAATCTGAATAACAAGTTTCTTAATTTGGGGGCCTTTCTGATGCTCATGAATGTTCACATCCATGTTGGTACAGAGGCCATCACTCTTTCAAAATATCTGGTGTGGCAGGGGAGACTCTGTTTTTATATGTTCATATAAAAACTTATGACAAAGGCTTCAAGAGTCTAAAGTCAAGCTCCATGATATTTTGTTCATATTTGCAGAAGTGAATTATCACATCATTGTCAACTATACATCCTCTTCAGTGTTAGAAGCCGACAACATTAGGTACCTTGACAAGCTGGATTCTACATCCATTAATCCCCAATACTCTAATTCTAGGTGACTTAAACTATACCTATTACACAACTAACAATAAAATGTTTCCCAGATTTTGTTGATTCCAGCTTTCTAGATCAGTTTTTCCAGATTCCCAAGAGAGGAAGAGATACATTTGACATTGTCTTTATGAATGCTGCCTTTGTTTCTATACCTACTAAAGTTATCCCCTACTTAATCAAATCTGATCACCACACTGTCACCCTTTCCCTCAAAATTATTCACAAATTTTCCACAAATTCCATTATTTCAATGGCTACTCTAAAGCTAATCTTATGTCATTACCTGAAAGCCTAAAGAACTTCAGAACTGATTTACATGCTGCTTCCATAACCTCTAAAGTCATCATATTTACCCATTGTTTTGTAGTGAATTCGACTGAAATATAGGTAAGTCAGTACCTGTTAGGCATATTTATGGTAGATTCAAAGCAAAAACCTCTATGCTGAAATGTTCAGATGAATGTACCTTATAACAGGAGGAGAACATGATATGATTCATGTAAAAAAATCTCCATCAGTCAGAAGGAGGAGTATCTTCAGGAATCTTAAACACATCATTAAAAAGAGTAAGACTGGATAAGAATCAAAAGTAGCTAACGCTTCAAAAGATAATCACAATTTTGTTTCAATTATATTAGGAGTATTAGAAGTACTGCCTGATATTGCAATGAACTCGAAGTCAACATCACTACCTATCCTGATCCTTAACCCATAGCAAGTTTTTTGGTGAAAGCAAATCATCTCGATCCATCATCATCAATGATCTATCATCAATGCCCTCTGCTTTGAATCTTTTAACACTACTCCTCCACCCATTACCACAATGAACCACATCCTCAGAGATATTGCCAAAAAAATAATAACTGAAAGTTCTGTGGACATAAGCACTATACCAAGCTGCCTTAGTTTTAAGACAAAATACATCCTTGCTGAATCCTTCTTTAAGCTTTCAGTTCTATGCTTCTCCAGAGAAGGTGTGTATGACCACTAGCGAACAACAGTTGTGGTACTGCTGCATACCCTGAAAATTACCATGCTATTAGCCTCACAAGTATTATTTGTAAAATCATGCAGTGGCTCTTGGACATCTCATTAACATTTAAACTGGAAACCTACAAATAATTAATTCTAGTCAGTATGAGTTTGTGAACAGTTGGTCCTACCTGCTAAATGTAGCTGACTTTTTTGATGGTGTGACTCATGTCATTGATGGAGATCATTTTGTCAATGCCCCTTATCACTATCCTGATAAGGCATTCAATATGAGCCCTTATTGCAGGCATGATTGAGAAACTTACCATCCTAAATAGTAACCCCTATATTACTCAGTGGTTTGATTACTGCTTCTCTTATTGTACACAGAGGATGGGAGTTGGTGATACATTCTCATCTAATACAATAATGACTAGCACATCCCTCAGTGCTCTGTACTGGGTTCTTCTCCTTGTTGACATCAAATTCTCTAATGTGAAGACAGAACTGTAAGGTTTGTTGTTAACCAAGTTTGCAAATTACGGCAAATTGTGTGCAATTTTTGATTCCTCCACAGACTAATATACTATCCAAGAAGGTCTACATAGAATCAGCACCTGGTGTTCTGACATGGCTGTAAACTTAAAGCAAAAAATGTAGTGCCTTCACAGTTAAGAAATAAATGTTTCCCATGATTGCCACATAAACTGAACCACATTTGAGATCATATAGTAATTATTGATCAAGGCACTTTCATCACCATTGAACTGTCCCTTGATCAACAAGTATCAGTTACAGGTAAGAAAATCATTTTCTTTGCCTAATTCATTATTAAAGGCATATCCTCAGTATCTTTAGAAGTCTAAGTTCACCTGCATAAGCCAATCAATATGAAGAAAAAAAAAAGTCCAGCTCTTCAAGTAAAGAGCCAAACAGAAAATGTCCAATCAGAAGGCTAGACACACACCACACCCCTCCCTCCTTCCCAATCCAATCACATCCCATTTTTTGAATCCTGATCCAATCTTCCTTCCTCTCATTTAAGTAAAAAAAATCTGAAAAAGAAAAAATCCTTACTTCTTTGAAACTGCAGCAGATTGCTTGCTACATTTGTAGCAAACAGTTTCTACAGTTTCTAACCTGCACCAAGTGCTGCTGCACTCGAGTTGCAGTTTAAAAAATAAATAAATAAAAAGAAAGAAACAAAGCTTTTGTCTTTTAAACTGTAGCAAACTGCTTGGTATAAAATTAGCAACCAGTTGGTATAGTTTATACACCACATGGAGCATTACAATGCTCAGGTTTCAGTAAAAAAAATATATGTTTTTTTTACTTTAAATTGTAGCAAACTGTTTGCTACAATGTAGCAATTACAGTTTAGACCACACACAGAGTGCTACAGCACTCAGGTTTAACCATAAATGTGATGCTGGCTTTTAAACACTAGTATTCATTAAAGAGGGATTGGTATCAGATGATCATGGCCCCACCAACACTTTGCACCAGGATCAGTTGCCCCTTTTCCCCACACTGGCTATGCCACTGCAATGCATCTTACCAAACACTTAGCCCAGCTTGAAACACCTCAACATTTCCTATCAAAGAAAATCAGAGGAGTATGGTCCCTTAAGTATCTGAATAAATAACAATTGGTAGGTTTAACTTCCTTTTTGATAAGGGCCCAGTATCTTTAATCTCTATGATAAATGTATATGATGCCATCCAATCATTAAGACTCAGGGAGGGCTAAGGCGTTACTCTATTTAACATGCAATGGAAGTTTGTTCCACAAGTAATGTAAATAGGATTGGTTAGATGAATGGATAATAGATCTATTCCTCTAACCAATCCTATTTACATCACAATGTGAGTTGAGAGTTTTAGTGTGAGTATTCCTCACATTACAACTATTTCTGAGGTATAGAAGGTCTAGTAAAACAAGGTCTTTCAAAGCCCAAAAGGGAATACAAAAATATCTGTACAGAAGTCCATCAGAGATGGAAAAATGTCAAAGTAGACACAATATGTATATATATATATATATATATATATATATATATATATATATATATCACATGCATGTGTGTTTGTGCATAGTCGGACCTATATTTTCTATTTTATTTCTGTTCTTAGACATCTAAAACAATGAGTGAGAAGGTCACTGAAAAACCAATCAGTAAAAACAAAATGAAAACTCCAGCAAAGCTAGAACTTCCACTGAGTGACCTCCCAAACCTCTTGTATCAGAGGCACATGGGATATATGCAAATGATCCTTATGAACATCAGGAGTTTCAGCTCATTGGCAATTCTGAATGCCCATGACTTGTTTCATCGTTTTACTGGACAATTTCAGGCCAATAACGCAAAACCCCATTAGCTGTGGATATGCATATTTCGGCCTTGTTATGACCTCTTCAGCACCGCACAAACAGAGTGTTTGACTAAGCATTAGAAACACAGGGCTGTTATACCCAGCTGATGTCCATTATCATTAGGGTCACTGCAAAAAGATGCCGACCTACATGGACCCTTTTGTCTTTGTTGACCTTTTTTTTTGTTTTGGCTATACAGTGTAATTAAATAAGTTGTGTAAATCATGCTCTGCAGCATGCTGTAACTAAAGCATCTCATGCTAATTGTTTTGTTGTCAGATAGTGTGCTTTACTTCTGAGTCACAGTATTTTTATTTCCTTAGTTCATACTGGTTACACCAGTTCTTGCTATTACTGCTTCTTTGATGGATTTCTTCATTGTTACATTATTTGCTGACAATGTCATTGGGCAATGCAAGGATTTTGTTGTGAATTCTCCTAGCAACAAGAAATGTGTCTGGAAAAAAGTTTGCGCACGTTAGCATATTTGCACAGTTGCCAAACAGTTAAATAACAAGGCATGGTCTGTGTTCTTATCTGATTTAAATATAAATAGAAAAGTGTTATAATTCAATAAGCAAACACATAGTTGATTGTGGTAGGTACACTGAATCAGAATAATTCCAAGTTTATGAAACGTTCAATGATTATGCTTTGATACAGTAAAGGCAGTTCTAGAATGATAGACTGGAACTATATGTGCCCCTTAACTAAAGGCAGTTCTTGAAGGCTAGACTGGAACCATCAATATCCTTTAACTATCACAGTACAACAACAACAACAACAACAACAGTACATTACAAACGCCCCTTCCTTGATAGACTGCTGAAGTTACAAAGAAAATAAATTCTGTGCTATCATGCCATCCTGGCTGAAATGCCTTGTCTCTTTATTTAAATGAAAGAAGGGTCAGTAAACTGACTAATTTATTTTTGTATGAGAGATTTATTCTAAGGAAAAGGTTTGACTGTTCAACTCATTATCTACCCACAATGTAAACCAATTAGCAAGATGTTTATCAGGATTTGGAGTAAAAAAATAATGCAGTATGATTAATGGAGCATGATGGACATGCCACCATACTGCTGGAGGTATACAACTCAGGTACATATTATTATTACACTGTACATGGAAATATGGCTACAGCACAAAAATCAGATTGCACAGAAAGACTTATGTATGTCGACAATGGCATAGAGCACTGTGTACCTTCACTAGAATACATTACAAAGAGACATCCCACTGCACAATACTGCACTGTGCAGTGCCAAAGTATAAACAAATGGCATACAGACAATAGATATGCAGAAAAGCCAATAACTCTATACAGATCAAAATGTAATGCATGGTGCTTAGGAAGCTGTGCTGAAAAAGTGACGCACAGCATACTGCAGACAGGCAAGGATGATGCCACAGATATGAAGCACAATCACCAAGCCACAGCACTGCATCCTGCTCCAACATGTAATTTAGAATATGACATACTGGAGATGTATTCAGGAACTTAATAAAATTCAACAAAGACAAGTTTATGGTTAAAATTTAAAATTTGAAAATTTTAAACAAGTCAAAGACAATCAGAAGGTATTTTTTCAGTTATGTTTGTAATCTCAAAAGCACAATGCAGCAATGCACAGAGCTGATTGTGAGTTATGTTACCTACACTGAGACTGATGATATAGCAAACCTACAAGACAATAAACTTAGCTCTAACTTTAACCCTCTCTCCTCTCCATCTTTTCTTCAAGATGTAGCTGAAACTGGCTCACCTCCAGCTATCAAACAAAGCCAAATCCTAAAAGTGCTATTAAAAGCTAAAAATACTGCATCAATGAGTCCTGACAACATCCCTAGATACATCTTAAATAGCATGAAGCATGATTTAGCCACACCCAGAAAAACACTCTTCAATCTTAGCCTCCATACAGGTTTTCTACTAAGTGAATGGAGAACAGCTGCAGTCATTCCCCTGCATAAGGGATGACTTTCCACAGACCCAGGCAATTACAGACCATATGTCTGACCAGCCTCATATGCAAAGCCATGGAAAGACTTATCATGGAATTAATCAGTCAGAACATAGGGAACATCCAAACCCTGGACCTGTCTCAGTTCGGATCTACTTTGCCGAAACAAAAGCCAGTACCAAAGGGCTCTAACTCACCAAGCTTGCAGATGACTGCAAGCTGTGAGCATTCATTGAATCCTCAAATGACTTAGCCATTCTGCAGGAAGGTTTGTCTTAAATAGCTGGTGTCAAAATCATGGACTGAAACTAAATGCCAAAGAATGCATTATTGTATCCTTTGGGAAGTCCTCTACTCCAGAGAAATACCACACTGGCAATACGCTCCTAAGTGTTGACCCAGTTGTTTGGAATTTGGGAAGTTATGTGGACAGTGACCTAACTTTTGATGAAGCGTGTCTATTTTTGTAAGAAAGCCCTTCGATATTGCACAGCTTATAAACAAAGAGGTTGTGTCTAGATCTAGGTATGTCATTGTCCCCTTTTACTCAGCCCTCATTAGGCCAGTCATTGAATATAATGCCCCTTAAAAAGGAAACAAGGCTTAAGCAGCATGTCCTACATGGATCAATGCAAAGCCCTGTCACTATACTCAGTATCCTACAGACTGCTAACAGGTGGCCTGTGTCTGGCATACAAGGCATCCTCCAACCCATTACTGATGGATTTACTGCACATCAGCAAGTCAAATGGCATCAGAAATACTCCTAGAGATCTGGAACTCTTCTGCACCATTAACAGAATGTTTGGGGGGAAAGGTGTATTTCATAGAGGATACATCTGCTGTGAAACAGACTCCGTATCCACATAAAACAAAGTTCATTCCTTTCCATGGTCAAGCGCATCTTAGATCTATGAATGAGAAACAGAAAATTTACCCAAGAAATGCCCCCTGTACTACTAATGGAGAGAGGCAGCTCCTAAATGTTTTATTCCATGCATGGGTCCCCTCTATGATCCCAATTATTCTCATTGAGGGTAATATATAATTATTGACCATGAGATGGGTAATGCCAATCTATAACCAAATGGGATAGGTTATTTTGAGCACAAAAAGGGAATCTGGCTAGGTTTAAAATGGCCCACAAGAGCAGCTAGCCTAGCCCTTATCTATGAACCTATGAGCCTATGCACTGTTACATATATTTAAATCAAATGACAGAATGCCTCATTATTAAATGACCATGTAACCTGGAGAACTGGAAATAATCCACAAAAAGAGTTGCAAGAGAGCCAAACCAACCACGAAATAAATCCAAAAAATGAAGTTTATTAGGTACAGCGTGAAACAAGAATTAACGCTCTTCTAAAATCATACAATGGAGAACTGGAAACATGAATGAGCTGTGACATTTGCAACAGTCAGCTCCTCCACTGAGCCAGACATATCTTTATGTAAAATATGCCCCTTTGCTACGTACAAAGTAACCGTATATAGCTATATACCACCGGACTCTATGAACTAATGTAGAATGATTCAACTAAGGATATGATTAGACTGATCATGCAGACAGCCAAAAATGCCTTTATTATTCATGTGCTAAGTTATATCAGTGCAACAGCGTATATCTGTGAAATGACCGAACAATGCAATTCTTCAGCTATCCAAAACCATATCAGCCTAGCAGTGCTATCCATGAATGATGGACTGCAGTTAATGCAGAAATATATACAATTATCCAACAAATATAAAGATTTTACCACAATTCTCCTGATATGCTGCTATAGCCCAGTTTCAAAAAGTATGACTCACCTGCTTAGTGGACAACAAGTAAATGGCAACTGGCATAGCACAGGTCACAGACAAGCAGTGAGAGAGTTCTACAGAATATCTGCATGTATCAGTATTACAAAACAAAAAAAATAAGCATGTCATAATAAATGGTAAATTACAGAATTTACTTTGTTGGGGATGGTGGTGCTGTGGTAACGTTGTCGCCTCACAGTAAGACGCTGTTCGGTTCGATTCTCAGCTTCGTTGAAAGTTGTGCATCAGAGCTGGCAACTCGGCAGTAAAAATCTACTGCCAATCATTAGCAGACTGGAGTTCCGCTGTGGCAACCCCTAACCGGGAAAAGCCAAAAGACACAAACAAACTTTGTTGGGGATATTTTTAAATGATGCTTTTCCTGTAAAATAGTCTGATGTTCAATGGATGATTGGGTAAACAAATGAAATACAAAAATTATGCATTTATTTATTTATTTATTTAGTGACATTTGTTTAATGGGACGGTCCAACTGGTTTGAAAAGAACCCATTTTCAGTGGAGGTCCAAAAAGAAAGCTCCAAATAATAGAGAAACATTTTAGTAACGATATTGTAAACATCTTAATAGCATATATTTCAGTTATGTTGTTGTTGTACCTTTCGGCTTTTTTCAGTTAGGGGTCGCCACAGCGGAACTCCGGTCCGCTAATGATTGGCAGTAGATTTTTACGTGCCGAGTTGCCAGCTCTGACGCACAACCTTCAACGAAGGTACGCCCATTCACACATGTCTCCACACAGAAGACGCGTTAGCTGAGAATTGAACAGGACAACGTCTTACTGTGAGGCAACATATTTCAGTTATGTACAATGTTAAAAAAAAATTGAGAAAGTACAAATAAAAAGTAGGATGCATAAGAAAAAAAACAATAATTACAACCAGTCATGTTTTTGTTTCTTACGTGTTATGTTCAGAATGGGAGAGAAGTTAGGAGAGCAATAGTGGAATTAGGGAAGTGTAGAGATTATAGGGTAGGGCAATGAACACAGTGAAGGCTTTAATTCAGCCAGCCGTGGAACATGAACACAGCCAAGAATTAGATACGTGAGCTTTTAGTAGGTGCATAAAGGAAGGATGATTGGAGACAGAGCTGATGGGACTATATTATGACATTGAAAGCTCAGGTCAGCAAACACCTGTTCGCCAACCAATATACAGTGAAATGTCATTTCTGTGAATGACCACAACAGTTAATTTTTTTCCTAGGGGAAAAAAATCACTTGGCCAAGCAGAAATGACACAGCATTACAAACCTAACAAAGTGGAAGCTGTGCCCCCCACATCCTCCCTAACTAAATATACCAACTCCGAGATTACACTACACTGGGGAAAAGGGCAAATACTTGATGATGGCCAAGCGATTTTTTTTTCCCCCTAGGAAAAAATTCCCTGTAGTGACCATTTGCAGAACTGACATTTCGCTGTTTATTAGTCGACGAACAGGCGTACGCTGACATGAGCTTTCGATATTGGAATATAGACCCAAGCTGATAGCCTGTTGGATGAAATTCTATTTTAATCTCAAAATATGCATAATTTATTTTTCTTACTATGGCCCTGCATCATTCGTGGTATGTAGCTTGTGATGCCATGGATGCCATTTGTACATTTTGTGTGGCATGCCATATTGTTCTTTCTCAAACAGTCATGCTGGGCTTTATAGATCCTTCCACCCAGCTGGTGGTATCTTGGATAAATTTCATTGCACCATTTAAGACCTACACATTTACAACCAGGTCTTGAAAAAGCTGGGCTGCACAGATCATATCTGTAAGTCATATCATGAATCACACTAACTACTAAATTCTTTTGGGCAATATGCGTCAATCTTCCTAAAAATAAGTTCCTCTACAGAAAACTAATCTATCCTTGTTGCTACTTAAATTGTAGCCGTAGTTGCCTGTTACATTTAAGTCTTCCAGTCAGTGCACTCTGGGAGTCAGCTGCCTAGCCAGAACACATACAGAGCAACCATAAAGTCTGGAGATAGCAAATGAAGAAGAAGAATCTTCGTTTACCTAGTGATTTTCATGCAGTGTAAACCCAAGCACTTCATGTGCAGTTCTTACATTAGTAATGAAGCAGGTATATATGTGCAATGGAAAAATCTGCTTCCCTTCACATGCAGTATCTTAGATTCTTTAACTTTCCTATGGATGCCCTTCAAGAGAGCATACATTTTAGAATGGGCATTATATATTTTTTTAAACTTCCACAATTAATCAGCCCATTCTTTCTCCTTTAGGACAAGAATCAGTCACTGGAAGTTCTCATCAGACAGACATAATTTTTTTTCATATTTTAACCCTCACCCCTTCTCAAGCCACTGAAATCCACATTTGCAGATACAATGGCCAACAGTCCTTTCACCTGTAGGACTACACCTTCCTTCACGTAACCCATGAAAGACACATCTCATCCAGTCTATTGCCTGCCATGTTCCTTTTTTTGCCAGTAAATGCCAGCAGTACAGTGATCCAGACCACCTTTATTCCCCCACAATGAGTAAGTTGTTCACAGGTCATTTGGATCATAGTCAGGGCTTCATCCCTACATACTATGAAAGATGAAGGAACTTCAGCTTAATATTTCATCTGAAGGATAATGTACTGTAACAGTGTAGTACTGTATTTCTGCCGTGCTGAGTAGTTACTGTCTTAGATATGAAATGAGTCCTAATATAGGATCAAAATAATAATCCTAGTTGCTGTACTCAGGGGTTAGTATCTTAGATATGCAGTCAGTCCTAACATAACACTAGAACATACGCATTTTCTTTCAGAGGCGAACCATAACATATTATGATTTTGGAGGTCTATAAGAGTAACTGGCCCAGCAAACTTCCCATTTTACTACCTTGTAGATAAGCTACAGATTGCATTTAATCAAAGGTTCATAGGTTCATAGGTTGGTACTAGGCTATCAGCCCTAGGGCCTATACAAGCCTAACCATAACAATTCCCTGGCTATTTCTTCCCATAGTATTTACTTCCCTGGACCCCTGCCTAGCAGGGTGACTGACGTGATCCTCGGGGTGAATTTCCTATCTGCCATCCAATCATCAAGGTTCTTTTTGAAGAGGGCCAAAGAGGCACTCTGCTTGACATGTATGGGCAGTCTATTCCAGAGTCTGGGGAGTCTCTGGGTCAGGAACCTATCCCTCCAGCATGTTTTGTTCATTGTGACGACAAGGTTTAGATCCGTGGAGCATGTGTCTCTAAGGGATTGGGATTTATTTAAGTGTAGCATGTCCAACAGCTCTGGGTTTGACATGGCCTTGTATGTTAAGCAGAGATCGCCTCTGAGTAGACAATATGTGACAGAGTACAGGTGGAGTTTTTTTAGATGGTCAGCATAGGGCATCTGCTTTAGGCCCGTGATTCTTTTAGTGAGGGATTTCTGCGATCTTTCCAGTTGTTGCAGATGTCTTGAGAGGTACATACCAAACAGGGTATTGTATATTATAATGGGTCTAATGAGGGGTGAGTACAGTGGGACAATGATCTTTTTTCTGGATGAAAAGCCCTTAGTGATGAGGTGTGCCACATAGAAGGATTTCCTGACTGTTGTGGGGATGTGGTTATCGAAGGTGAGACCACTGTCCACCTTTGTCCCTAAGTCTCTTATCACATTTTCGGTGTTTAGTGTACTGTCACCTATGTGGTAATTCACAGGTACATGTTTTTTTCCCAAAGGGGATAACTATACATTTCTTGGAATTGAGCTTGAGCCCATGGCTCTGGCACCAAGCATCTGTTTCTGTAAGGCCCTTTTGTAGAATATCCACATCATTTGGGGATTCAGTAATGGCTCCCAGTTTGCAGCCACCTGCAAACTTTGTTAGCCAGAGTCCCTTAGTGTTGGCCTGTATTTCAGAGAAGTAGATACCAAACAAGAGCCGTCCCAGGACTGAACCCTGAGGTACTCCACTTGTCACTTGTCTGGAGCTGGATTTGAAATCGGCTACTTTTACAGTGTGGATTCTGTCAGTAAGTCAGTTGGCAACCCATTGAGTGATGTAGGGATTAATACCCAGCTTAGTACGTTTTTCTATGATTCCAGAGTGGGGGATGGTGTTGAGGGCCTTGGCGAGATCCAGATAGGCTGTGTGGACCACCTTACACTTGTCCACAGCTCTGGAGACTGAGCCAAAGAAGTCAGTCAGGTTCAGGAGACAAGATCAGCCCTTTACGAACCCAAACTGTATGGGGTCCAGTGTTTGACGATTGACAGTCTTTGTTTATAAGTTCCATGATAATACATTCCATGGCCTTGCAGATCAGGTTCATCAGACTGATGGGGCAATAGTTCCTGGGATCCAAGGTGGATCCCCCCTTGTGGAGTGGGATAACTGTAGCTGTGTGCCACTCAGTGGGCATGAAGCCAGAGGTGAGGCTATGATTAAACATGACACTTAGGTGAGGTGCCAGTCCATTTTGTAGTTCATCTAGTACACAGGCTGGAATATCGTCTGGTCCCATGGATGCTGCATTCTTAGCTTTGGAGAGTATATTCCTTTCTTTTTCATTCATCTGAAGAATTGCCTTATGTCCGCCCCTGCATTGTTGAATAACACTGCTGTTTTGATGCTGCCAGCATTTCCGGAAGGCTCTTCGAGTCACTCGCTCTTCTTTACACAAAAAATGCTACCTACTTTTTACCTTGAATGTTCCAATGTGTATGTTCACATTGAACCACTTTGTTCACATGCACCTCTTTTCTGTGACAGTGTACCTACCTGAAATCTGTAGATTACCTTGTGGTCTCTAAATGTACCTGTATTGTTCAGCACTCTGCTTCCTTCCTTTCTTCTAGACTGCACATATTAAACTTTTAGTCTTTCTTAAGATGGCTGTGCTACAGTCGGTTAATTTGAGCCCAATCCTCTGTTGCCAGTTGTTCATCTTCAAGGAACCAGCAATAGCCCAGTTTGTCAAAGTCTTCTAACTAAAGTAAAGAAAGTTGTTTTGAATTTTTTTTTCTTTTTACCTTTATCGAAGATAGCAGCTCAACTAACATCTTACCACCCTCAAACCCAGCAATGATTACTGCCATATGCAGCATAACTATCTTCTTTCCCTTCTCAGGGACATTTCCTAAGTTAAATAATAGCAGATGAAAGCAACATACTGTATACATTGGATTTCCTAGCATGATAACAGTCTTATATTGCTAACTCTTTTGTTTAAGGTAATATAAAACTCGATGAGAAATAAAAGTGCAGACAGCATGCCAGTTGCTGAATATTCTGTTGGCTGCATAGGTACTATATTGAATGTTTTGAAGTCTAGATATACATCACTTTGCATGCAATTCTTCTGGAAGAGGAAAATTGTTTTATCTCACTCGTAAAGGTGGCGGTGTAGCCATACTCTACAAAAATACATTACAAATCTCCCTTGCCTCTCCACAACCCCTCCTAACAAACAATGCCGACATTCTACTTGTAAAACTTCAACCAAACAAACATAAAAGCATAAATATAGCATGTATTTACATCCCCCCAGGCAACAATAATAACAAAACCTTAGAGGACTTTCTCCACTGGTTAACTCAAACTCACCCCCAGGAATCCATAGTGTTAGGTGACTTCAACATCGATTGGAATTCCTTCTCATCTAGCTCCCCATCTAGCAGCATAAATCTACATGGCTTTTCTCAGCTCATATCCACTCCTATCAGACTAGGTAAACCCCAAAACAAAGACAGCATCCTGGACTGGATCCTTACTAATAAAGATCCTGACCAGTACTCAGCAGGTACTCACCCAGAGGACATGAGTGATCACTTACTCACCTATGTTATCAAATTCAAGAAAATCACCCCCCCTTCTTACAACCATAAAAAAAATCAGGAACAATAAAAAATTCAACGCCTCCATTTTTCAAACTGAACTTAAAGCCCACAACTGGACAATACTCAAGTCTCTTCCTCTTGAAGAGGCAGTTATCTACTTCAACACCACCTTCCTCAAGATTCTAGATTCCCATGCTCTAATACGGTCCATTAGAACTAAAACCAAAACCGCACCATGGCTCTCTAAGGAAACAAAATCCAAAATCCTATCTATAAACAAGATGGGGGTCACATGGCGTACCTCTAAAGACCCACACTCCCACCAAACCTTCCGGCAACTTAGAAATGAAACTAAAAGAATGATCTTAAATGATAAAAAAAACTTCTTCCTCCACCTCCAACACAAACACCTTAATAATCCACAAAAATTCTGGGCAGGCTTAAACAAGCTCCTGCACCCAGGCCAGGCAACCACCCCCAATCCAACAACTTGCAAACAACAGTGCCCTGTAAACATTGCTAACACATTCAATAGTTTCTTCACAGAAACTATACAATCCCTGGCCACACAATTCAAACAAACAACCAGCCCACTCCACTACCCATGCCAGCAGAATACTACAACTACATCAGATCATCTATTTACCTTCGATCCAGTACCCATATCCTCTATAACATCTCTTCTTAAAAACTAAAACCCACTAAGCTAGCAGCTGACCTTCTCCCAGCTGAGTTTCTGCAAAAGCAGCTGAGGCCATTTCGTATCCCGTCTCCATAATCATAAACCGTACCTTGTCAGAAGCCTTCATCCCTCCATATGGAAAATGTCCCACATTATTCCTCTCCATAAAGGTGGTAGCTCACTAGAGCTAACCAACTACAGACCTATAGCTATACTCTCACCCCTGGCCAAAATTATGGAAAAGTGTGTCCACAAACAACTGATGGAACACCTCACCAAAAATAAAATTCTAGCCAACTCCCAACATGGCTTCAGGCCAAATCACAGTACCACATCAGCCCTACTATCCTTTTCTTATACCATCAATAACTTCAGAAACAATAATAAACTATCATCTGCTCTTTTCTTAGACCTCTCCAAGGCCTTTGATATGGTGAACCACATTCAACTCCTCCATACATTAAAAAAACTATCACTCAACAATTCCACGCTGAAATGGTTCCAATCCTACCTGTCCAATAGGCAACAGGCTGTTCTATGGCAGGACAAATTATCCACATGCCTACCTGTTACACTTGGAGTTCCCCAAGGATCTATTCTTGGCCCTCTTCTCTTCACCATGTTTGTTAATGACCTGCCCACAATCACCCCCCATGCCACATGCATTCAATATGCAGATGATTCGACTATCATCAGCACTGCCTCCAACCTGGCAGACCTCACTGCTTCAACCCAAGACACCTTCAACCTAATAGAAAAATGGTTCTCAAGTCGTCAACTAGTTCTCAACCCCAACAAAACAAAACTACTAACTTTCTCACCCACTAACAAGACTCTTCCCCCCACCTTCTCTGTTACATCCTCCAATGGAATCACTATATCACCAGAAGCTCACACAAAGCTATTAGGTGTTACCATTGATAACTCCCTTAAATTTGACACCCATTTCAATCTAACCATCAAAACTGTCAATAAAAAGCTTGGCTCCCTCTATAAAGTAAAGCACTTTCTCACTCCTCACGCTAAAATTACAATTGCCAGCACACACCTACTATCAACTCTTTTCTATGCCTCCCCCCTTTTTACAAACCTAAACAAGACAACCCTTAACAAACTTGCTTCTTGTTACAATCACATAGCTAGATTTGCCACAAATTCCACCTTTAGAATGCACCACTGCACTAACTTGAAGCAACTAGGGTGGTTAGAGTTTTCCAGCCAACTCCATTTCAACCAACTCAAAACGGCTCACCAGATACTGTATCACCCAGAGAAAACACCAGCTCTGAAAAACATCATTCACCCCTACATTAACCTGCAATCTTTATGCTCCTCCAATAAGATCTTAGCTCAAACTACCAAAGCCAATAATTCTGCTGGGGATTCTCTATTCTCAAACTTTGTAGGTAAAATGTGGAACTCCCTACCGACCATGCTCACCTCAGAACCTTCACTCCTACAATTCAAAAAAAAGCTTAAACCCCATCTCAGTACTCTCTGGCAATGTCCCTGTTCCAAACCTGATTAACCACTATCATTTACCCTTCTCTTACCTCACTATCCTTAACCGCTTTTTAACAAGGCGCCTCGCCTTTGTAACTGACCTATGTTTTTTTTTATATGCTGCTATTTTTTTCCCCAAGATGTGATGTATCTTTATATTGTATTTAGAACTCAACTATCTTCCTTTTTTGCATTAACAATGTTCATATGTCTGTTATGTACCTGGAGCTTTTCTCCCCGGGCCTCCGCTGAAAATGGACATGTATCCAGTCGGACTCTCCCGGTTAACAAATGTAAAATAAATAAAATAAATAAATAAATAAATAATGTATAGAACACATCCATTTCTTATTATTCTGCACTATAAGTCAGACTATAAATGCACAATTAAATAATGTTTAGAATAATTTGAACAACCAATGACTCACTACCACAACCATAGTTGAATAAGTGTAAAATAATGACTCTCTAAACAAGCAGAACACAAACACCATCACAAAAATTATCTTACAGAAGGGAACTTTCAGTCTATTCTGTCTGCCTGACTATTGCAGTTTGGCTATGGCATATACCTTCCTCCTACCATCTACCAGATTTGGCATATGCACCTACACAACGAATGCGCGCGCGTGTGTGTGTGTGTGTGTGTGTGTGTGTGTGTGTGTGTGTATATATATATATATATATATATATGTGTGTGTCAGATGATGAACTTTTCGGAAAGTCGAAAAAATATGTAAGAGACCATATGATCGAGTTTCTGAAAACACGAACATCAAAAAAAAAGTTCTACCTTTTTTACATTTTTGCAGGGGGCAAGCACCCTGTACTCCCACACCCCCTACAAATTATATATACCAACTCCAAGATTGCACTATAGTGAGGAAAAGGGTTACTTTCCTGATCTTCGCTGTACCGTAATCTCCATTCAAAAGCTTCAAGTTTTCAAAAACTCAGTCATATAGTTTGAGTTTCTGAAAACTTGATCAACTGATAGGAACCCATATATATATATCTCAAATAAGTATATATGTTTATGTGTATGTGTGCATATATATATGGATTCACTTCATAATACTGAAATATCACAATACTGAAACTCAAAACACTGAAACCAAAATCATGAAAGTTCAAAATATTGAAAACTCAAAACATTGAAACTCAAAACTCTGAAAACACCCATCATACATATACTTAGTTTAAACAAGATAAATCATATTACTTTCCACCAAGTATACTAAACTAAGTGCAGTCTTGGAGTTTATATATTTAAGTAGAAATGGGTGTGGGGGGCATAGCTTCTACTTGATGGAAAGTAATATGATTTATCTTGTTTAAACTCAGTATATGTATGATGTGTGTTTTCAGTGTTTTGAGTTTCAATATTTTGAGTTTTCAGGATTTTGGTTTTCAGTGTTTTGGTCTTCTAGTGTTATGAAGTGAATCTATATATATATATATATATATATATATATATATATATATATATATATATATATATGTAGAGAGAGAGAGAGAGATCTATATATTGATCTTTCTATCTATGCAGAGAGAGAGGACAATCTTTTTGGCCCAGTGCTCATTTGTTTGACCTAGAAAACCTGTGACTTGGTTTTACTGACCACTGGATTGGCTATATATGCAGTTTCCCAATTTTGGTTATGGTGAGTTGTGTGTGAAGAAGCTCAAGTGCATCATATTGTTTGAACCACCTTGAAGTGTGATGTAAATAGAGAAACCTCCACCCTTTGTCCCTTTCTGTGCAGTAGCTGGTCTAAATGTGTGAAAGGTATTATAGACCTGCTATGCTCGTGTGCTCCTTGTGGCTTTGAACCATTTCTCAGTAACAACACAGACATATATATTCTCCAGAGTGAGCAGAGCTTGCAGGGAGTGGAAAGACAGTATCTTCCATTTATTTTGTGTCATCAGTCTTGGAGAAGGTAGAATGCTGCTCACTGCTAGGGCTCATACCAGCCTGGGACAAACAGTTGGAGAACTCCATCATGACTCTTCATATACTTCAGGGAGGTACATCTCAGGTCATTTATGCCCACATGGAAATCATGCTGGTGCTTGTGGTTCAGTTACTTCAATGCATGCGTGATCTGATGGACCCTGGTCCTAAAAGGCAACTGACCATAATCCTCCCCTTGCCAAGTCTAGTAAGTAGGACATCAATGTGTCTCACAATGGAGTCTCCTTTGACCAAAATATTGGATTGTGAGATTGTCTGCCTTATGGGTTTAGACACAGATACACTGAGATGTGGCTGAATGTGTCATGGTGGGTATTGCACTGGTAATGTGTTTTGGCATTTGCTGAAGATCTTCTTTTCCTGGTTAGGGGTTGCCACAGCAGATCACCTGTCCACTCATGATTGGCAGTGGAGTTTTATGGTGTTGAGTTGCCAGCCCGGCACCCAACCTTCCACAGAAGGCTCACACATGCACACACTCACACCTAGGGCCAATTTAGAGTGTCAAATCCACCTACAGCATGTCTTTGAGATAAAACCAGAGCACTCGGAGGAAACCCACATGACCACAGGGAGGACATGCAGACTCCGCACAGAAGGCACCCCAGCCGAGGATCGAACCGGAGAACCTCTTGCTATGAGGCAACAACGCTAACTGCGGCACCACTATGGCCGCCATGGCATTTGCTGAAGATACTTGCTATAATTTCTGTGTGTCAGAGTCCTTTCAGATTTAGGTAATGAATTTTTAAGAGAATCTGCAAGTTTACTCATTTTCAGCCGAGGCCCGGGGAGAAAAGTTCCACAAATAATAGAACAGAAAATACATATGCATAGGTGAAAACTGACATTATATTACAATATACTGTAAATACACAGATTAATAATTAATGCACATATGTATGTATAATAATACAAATATACTATCATTAAAACAAAATAAATACAATATGGTGTAGCATTAAAAAATGCTGATGCTAAAGTGCAACAGTTTATAACTCAGTCATAAAGCAAATATCAGAGTGGAAAAATTCAAATGGTAGATAAATAGGTGGAGAGGAAGAGAGGGAAGAATGAGGAAAAGTATTTGTTAGAAGTAATAATTGGGGTAGATATGGGAGGCAGGCAAAAAAATTAGTAAAAGCAAAATTGCAAGTAAGAGAAAATAAATCAGGGAAAAGGAGAGATAGGATGTGTATAGATATTGGATGAGAAGGAACTGACATTTTAACCAGGAGAGCAGCAAGTGCAAAGCCTGATTCAAACGGGCATTATTTTAGTTGCACCTTAAATAAATGAATGCTGTGTATTGCTATGATTGCTGCACGGACTACATTCCAGACTTTTGTTACAGTGTGAATATGGACTTTGAATGCAGTATTTGTTAGGCTTATAGAGGTCAAGCAGAATGTTGTCAGAAGATTGAAGGTGACGACTTTGGAGGAATTTGCCCTCACAGACTTCCTTACTTAAATATACTAACTGTGCAGTCACGCGACAGTGGAAAAAAGAAAACAAATCAGTCACTGCTTCCATTCAAACATAAAACAAAACAACACTGACTGTAGACTTTATCATTTTCAGTCAGTCATCTGATTGCCAGTTTTGTTCAGTCCACAGTGATTTAGTGAGATGTGATTCAGTCAAAAGAACCAGTACCATATATGAATGTGTGTGTATGCATGTGTGTATTCAAAACTCTTGTGTATTTTACTGCTTGCCTTTAACTGTTGACATCTGTAAATGCATTTGAATTTTACAGATACCGTGATATATATATATATATATATATATATATATATATATATATATATATCTATATATATATATATATATATATATATATATATATATATATGATGGAGGATATCCTGAGTAAATTTCTACACATTTCCAAGGAGGGAGATACAATGCTTTTGTAGATAATGTATTTGGATGCTTTTGGGATGCCAGAAGCTAATGACATTAGATTTTGTCCATTTTACATAACTCACTATGATTATACTTTTTTCTTTCCTTTGAAGTAAAATGGATGACACGTTGTCAGACAACACAATTAAGACACCTATGGGGGGTCATGACTAGCTGTGGCATAACTGTCAGATCATTACTATTTGTCAAACCTCTTCTTCCTTTGTCTTTTGTTAAAAACCTAAGCACACTTAGGAGTCCTGATGTCTGCAGTCCCCTTTCAGATGGTATGACTGACATTTCCTGACGTGCCACTCCCTTCCTATTAGAAACAGTTGGGTTCATTGTTACTCAACTACCTTCACACATTATGCTTTCTGTAGTCAGTCATATGCATACTGAATTAATGAGGTTTTACTTCTTCACTTTAGAGTAACTGATGCAGTGTTCTCTTTTAATATGTAGGGAAGGTGAGCATGTGTGCAGGGGTGAACATATGTGCATGCACACGTGTGTGTGTGTGTGTGTGTGTGTGTGTGTGTGTGTGTGTGTGTGGGTAAGTGACCATGTGGGTGAGCAAGTGTGTGTGTGTGTGTGTGTGTGTGTGTGTGTATGTGTGGGCGAAAGTGCATTAATGCATATGTGTGTGTGTGAGTGTGTGTGTGTGTGTGTGTGTGTGTGTGTGTGTGTGTGTGTGTGTGTGTGTGTGTGTGTGTGTGTGTGTGTGTGTGTGTGGGCGAAAGTACATTAATGCATATGTGTGTGTGTGTATATGTGTGTGTGTGTGTGTGGTTGAGCATGCACGTGTTTGTGGATGAGCATGTGTGTGCGGAAAAGCATGTTTGTTTCTGTCTGGGCGAGCGTGTGCATGTGTGTGTTTGGAGGCAAACCTGTATTTGTGGGTGAGAGAGTGTGTGTGTGTGTGTGTGTGTGTGTGTGTGTGTGTGTGTGTGTGTGTGTGTGTGTAGTGTGTATCTGCTAGTCAAAGTGTAATGGACGGCAAGATTTGCAGTTGTGTACTGACAAGTGATGACAAGGTGATGGGTAGCAGGTGTCATAAGACTGAGTTTGGAGACAGTGTCATTGAACAAACAGATTTGCCCACATTAGCCATGTATCATTGTTGTGTGTGTGTGTGTGTGTGTGTGTGTGTGTGTGTGTGTGTGTGTGTGTGTGTGTGTGTGTGTGTGTGGTATAAAAGAACTATAGAACAAATTTTACTGACACCTGCCTTGCTGCCCTGCAGTGGACTGGTTCCAAAAGGTAGGGATGGGAGTCCTGAGCTAACAACCATCAATCGTTTTCATTTGACAAAGCCATTAGGAAAAGCCTCAATGCTGACTGGTATGTTGTGTGTGGAGCTGTGTGTTTGTGGGGAGTGGAAGTGTGCCTTTGTAAGTGTGGTGTGAAGTTTATTCATTGTCAAATGGAGAGATTAAGAGTAAAATTGTGCTCAGTGTGGTCTCTAGTGATTTCATCATTGTTTGATTGAGACTTATTGTCAGTACATTGTTTGAGTGCCTTGTCTGGAGTATGGTATCACTGCTACAGCTGCTGGTACTGTGTCAATACATGTATTTCATGAAGCATATATGTGCCTGAATGATTTGGGGTAGTTGAAATGGAGAATAGATGAGCAGGGTGTTGGATCACTTATCAGCATACCCCACAAGTGTCCCTAATTTTGGTTTATACCTTTGCTCTGACATACTACAAGTTGCAGTGCTTTTTGAAAAAGGTGTTGGATTCTTATGAACAAATAATGTTCTTCACTGCAATTAAAGACTTATTTTTTTCTTCTTCAGAAAATGAATGCTAATTCATCATGTAGTCTTATTTTGGGAGCTTACTAAATCAGTAAAATTGCCATTTTCAAAAGTACCTGATTTGGAAGCTTTCTCCATGAGTTTGCTGCTGAGAGGATGAGAGATATTCTACAAGTATACAATTAAGACAATTACATAAAGCAATAATAACAGAAGGTACTGGGTCACATCAGAGGCATGGGGGGGTCATTGTAAAGAAGAATCTGAGCTAAGTAAGACTGATCACAAGCTCATTATTATGTAAAGCTTGGCAATAAATGCAAGTTCAGGTTATGCTATGACAGAATAACTATGCAACGATAACAATGTGAGCAGCCAGAATGCAATTCAAATTGAATACTTTATTGTGCACATTTTAAGAAATGGATAGAAAGGTCTAAACTCAGGACTGATGTGCGCACTTTTTTAGAAATAATTCCTAGAAAATGCTATCCAGAAGTGAAGAGACATATGAGGGAACAGTTTCACTGGCACACCAGGCTGTCATTTGTTTGATGTCTATTATCATGCAAAGTTGTTTAATGAGCTGACTCTAGTCAAGGAGGGGAGATAGCAGGAGTAACCTGGCCAGGAAGTGAAACTTGCAAAACTGCTCTTTGCAACGGCTGCTGGTGACTTCAAATCAAAGTAGGGGTGCAAGAGACACATGAATGGGGTTGGGCCAATTAGAAAAGGGTGGGTTTAACTTTATAAGGCGGGGCTATGATACGGTGGGATCGACCCTGATCATGCATGTTAGACTAAATTGCATTTCAGAGCTAATGAGGTGTTTAGGTTATGCTATAACAGCACAAAACCTTAACATCTGTAAACAGTAAAAAGTGGTTTGCCTTGACTGCATGAAACTATTATGAGTACAGATGATGTAGTAAACATACATTGTACTGTATCAGGTAATTTGCATTTTGTACAATGCCAAGTGAAAAGTAAGGAGATTTGGAAATCCCACCATACTCTCTTAATTTATTATTCACAGTTCAAGGTCACTCCAATGCCTAATGTGCCAGGTTCTGAGTCACTGACACAGGCTTGTATGACAATTGACTTTTCCAAAAATATGCATTAATCTTGCAAAGCAAGAATTACAGGGCCATTCAACTTATTTCATTCACAAACAGCCCCCCCCTCCCCATTACCAAACAAAAGTATCTGCTTTGGCCCTGCCAGGATTAAATGAACATACTTGCATTAATTTAATTTTGTTGATAGAAACATTGGTCACAACTTGTATGTGCCAGCTCACCTTACAAAAATAGATATTTCAATTTATTTATTTTACTTTTGTTTACTTAGGTTTGCCCAACTGTCTTTAGTAAAAAAAAAAAACCTTTTCAGCATATATCCGTGGAGAAAAACTCTAAAATATTGCAAACAATTTAAGCAGACATTCAATATATACATGAACAGATATAATTGACATACATTAAGAAAGACTCATACATTTGATTATTACATTACATTCATCTCAAAGTACAGACAATTATCACAGTCTTGCAAAGCCAGAATTACAAAAACAGTAAACAACAAGGTCAGTTGCTTCATTCACACATAGCCATAATTCCTATTGCCCACCCCACCCCACTCACAGTACCTGATTTGATCTTGTGAGGTTAAAAGACAAAGAAAGGATAAAAGACATGCATTTTTTTTCACATAAACAATAGCAAGAGGTCAGAGCTTGTGGCCAATCTTACTTCACTCAAATTCATGTTACTCATGCGAAGCAAGTTAGAAGTACACCAGTAAGGCCAGCATTTCATTCACACATACTAAGCACAGCCCCCAACCAAATTGTCTACCCATAATTTCTGCTTTGAACCTACAAGGTTTAAAATAATGAAAAGACAATGGTTAGTTTATTGTATTTCTTTAGCATCACACAGTCAAGAGCTTGTAGGTGATCATACTTCAGTTCACTCATACAGACTTTAGTCATGCAAGGCTAGAGGTTCAACAACAAAATATCCACACACCATCTTAATCTATCTTGATTGAGCCTGAAATATGATATTAGGTTAAAAAAGTCATCCACAAGCAGCCCCAAAAATACATCACATACCTAGTATCTGCTTGACCACTGCTAGGATATTATATTAGAAAAAAAGACATCCACAGTGAAGAACCCTCCAAAACACACTGCTTCCTTAGTATCTGGTTAACCCTGCCAGGATAGTGTATTAAAAAATAAAGTTAGCGACAGTCCCCAAAACACACAGAGCACTAGTATCTGGTTGACCATGCCAGTGCATTATGTTAAAAACAGAAAATCATCAACAGGCAATCCAAAACATATTGCCTTCCTAGTATCTGGTTAACCCTGCCAGGATATTATATTAAAAAAAATAAAGTCATCAACAGCCCCCAAAACACACAGACCACTAGTATCTGGTTTACCCTGCCAGTGTATTATATTAAAAAAGAAAACCATCAACAATTCCCAAAACACATTGCCTCCCTAGTATCTGGTTAACCCTGCCTGGAAAAAAAACTAAAAACTTAATTAATTAATCTTTTTTTTGGGGGGGAGGGGGGGTTAATTTACAAATAGCCTACCATGGCTTCTCTCACCTTATTGATTCTGAGTCGCTCAATGTTTAAACAATTTCCACTTTTTTTCCTAAGAATCTTCCATCTCTTGCTCTCTCCTTTGGGAAGAGAACACGAGAGTAAAAGGACTAATCAGCAGGTGCGTCACATACTCATATTACGTTACAGGCTGCTGACTTAACAGTCCATGTAGCTTCTTATTTCCTGCAGTTAAAACCGCAATGACTTCTGAGCATTTTCATTGATGCCTGCAGTCTTCCCAATCTGGACTGTTTTAAAAACAGTCTGGTGATGTTTTTTTTTAATCGTTCCATGTCACATCGGATCTGCAGCTTTACACGCTAGTTTGCAGTTTGAATTGTTACTTGTGTGTCCAAAACGAAGCACAAGGCAGGACCACCAGGCTTAAAAATATGTAAACAAATTTATTGTGCAGTCAATGGATAGCGCTTTCACATGTAAAAACATGCTTCATCAGATCTCAAAAAACAAAAACAATAAGTTTAATTTAAACAAGTTTAAAATGATGTTGACCAATCAGATTTGCACAGTTCTAATTAATTAATTAATTAATTAATTAACCCTTTATGGCATTGAAGCAGATTCTGACTAGAAGTATTTAAAACACATTTCATGTTACACAAACAGAAAAAAGCATAAACATGAATGCATATATGTAAAAGCAACATTATCTAAAATAAAAAAAAAAACATGAAACAATATATACATATAAAAAATTAGAAGATCTAAATGTGCATCATAAAAATAGATAAGCACAAAATCAAATCAAATAAAGTTAAGTAATAATAACAAAAGGAACAACAAAGGAAAAATCTATACACCATTATAACATAACATAATATAGTATATTCTGTATTTAGGTTATTTATTTTATGGTGTTATTTTAATTCCACTATGGCTAACTATCTCACATTTCCTTCTAATTTGTTGTTCTATTCAATGTTATTATATTTTATTTTATTTTATTTTATTTTATTTTAAAGGGTGTGCTTCCAGGGCTGGTTTTAAACTAACATGGTTATTAAGCCTTGGAAAAATATGAGCACAAAGTCTGAAAATCCATTTGACTTCCACCAGTTCTACTTGACTATTTAAGTTGCCCCCCCTCATGTTAATGGGCACAAGTTGTAAAACTCTAAAGCTAAACTTATGAGTATTAGAACTAACTATATGTTTAGCTAATGCATTTTGTTGATTCTGATTTCTGATATCATACAGGTGATTGGATATCCTGTCTCTTAACCTTTGTGTAGTCTTCGCTACATGAAAACAGGTACAGCAATCACATGAGGCAAGATAAACCAAGTTTACACTATTACAAGTGGCAACAAACCTAGGGACAAACTTAAACTTTAAGACAGGATGATCAAAACTCTGTGTAGTGGTTATAGCACTACACATCCTACAATGCTTACATGGAAAAATTCCAGGGGTCAAATCCCCGTCTGACTCCTGGTTCCTCTTAGAACACCCTATTACATCCTTGCATAAAATGCATTCCAAATTATTATTATTTCTATACGTGAAACACGGAAAATCTCCTACCAGTCTGGCAGTGGCTGGATCCAGTAGCAAAGCATGCCAATTATGCTTCACTATTTCCACTACACGACCAATATCTCCTGTATAAGTAGTCACAAAGTGAAGTCTATTGCCATTATTACAGTGCATCTGGTTCCTTGTTGAAGGAACACTCATCCCCGTTACTTCTCTAATATTTGCCAAAATGGATCTCTTATAGCCTCTCTCCAAGAATAGCTTGTCTAACTCATCTAACCATAGTGTTAGGTCTACTGGATCTCTACAGATTCTCTTCAATCTGTGGTATTGGCCCTTAACTATGTTTGGAAAAATAATGCTAGGATGCATACTGTTAAAATGCAATAAAGCATTTGTCCAACAGGGTATTCGATACAATCTAGTAGTTAATAGTCCAGCAGGGTCGTGACCTACGGTGACATCTAAAAATCTACAGAAATATAAGAAGAGGTCATACTAAACTCAAGAAAATAATTAGTAGAGTTTAAATATGCAACAAAATCATTTAGGCTCAATTCATTACCTCTCCATAAAAATAAAATGTCATCGACAAAACGTCTATAGAGAGAGATATTCAGAAATCCAGGATAGTCAAATAGGAAAGCCTTCTCCCAATGATACATGGCAAGATTAGCATAGGAGTTCACACAGGGGGTGCCCATAGCGACACCCCAATGCTACAGGTACATTTGCCCATTGAAAATAAAGATGTTATTAGTCAGTACCATATCAAGAAGCATAGTAATAAGCATGGTTTCTTCATTGGGCATGCAATCACAGCCAGTGAGAATCTCTCTAATGACTTCAAGGCCAGAATCATTAGGAATAGAGGCAAACAAGTTCTTAACATCTAAAGTAACCAAGATACTTTTCAGGCAAATAGAATTACTGTTGTAAATCTCAATATCATCCAAGAGTTGAGGAGTGTCCTTCAATATAGTAGGAATCATTTTAACTAACGGACCTAGCTTATACTCAACATAAATCGACATGGTCTCAGTCACCAGGCCACTGCCAAATACAATCGGTCTCATAGGGGGAGATATCAAATACTTGTGTGTCTTAGGCAAGCCTTTAATTAATTACACGCCAGTTTGCAGTTTGAATTGTTACTAGTGTGTAAAAAATAGTAATTAAACTTTTTTTTTTATGAGAAAGTCAGGAGGGGGCTGCAGCTCAGCAATCCAGTACCACGAGCCTCCCCTGGCTCTTTGTAAATAGTCTTTTTTATCTCAGTGATTTGTTGACACTTTCCCAAGCTTCTTTTAAACAATGTTTAGTACATCGGTAGGAACAAAATTTGTAAAACAGTGCAGACCAGTTCATGACATATGATCTGCAGACTCTGAAATCTGGCAGTTTTTTCTAAGTCAATGGAATGGTAGTCTGAGAACAAATTGTAGGGCTACTATTTTCTCACAATCTCAGCTCTCATAACGCATTGTGGTACAGATTTAGCTTTGCAAAGGAATCAGGATAAAAAATTAAATAAAATTAGAAATGAGTACTTATTTTGCTGTAGGCAGCCTTGGGAAGTGTAGCAATTCATGGTAAGATAAAATATATGTTTTTTCATCATTTGCCTGCAATTGTCCTTTAACTATCTCTAATTTTGTAGAACATCCCTGATTTTCCCTCATACAGTTTCTGAATTTCTGGCAAATAACTGAGGCCTGCAGAACCACACACAGTTCCCCAAATGTAGCTGTGAACACTGTTACTTTCTATCTATGGCTTCTACTTCTGAGGATGTGCAATATAACTTTGCCAGTACCCTTTCACATTCTTCTTGGTGCTTCCATAATGATAAGTTAGAGCTTAGATTTTCCATAAGGATTCCACTACTTGCCTATTCTGTCTCCAGGGTTGTCATTCCCTAGGTGCAGCTCCATACACTCAGATGGGTAAAGTGAAAATTCAGTGACTTACACCATGCTTTCAGTCTTTTGAGGTTTCCTTCATGTTTGATCCTTTATCCATTACCATACAAGCCTTTCTAGCACCCAATAATAGATTACTCCAGTATTCAGTACTTGTGTGAGATCTGAGATGAAAACATTGAGAAGAAATGACCCATGACCATTCCCTGTGGAATAACACTTGTCACTTTCTGGACCTCTGATGTCTCCTCGAAACTGACCTCTTGTTTCCTGTTCTCTAGCTACTTGAATAGCCAGCTACACTATCTGTGTTCCACTACTATCCCCTTTATCTTTGAAAGAAACCTGTGGATATGTAACCTAGTCAATGTTTTTGCTCAAATTCAGATAGATGACATCCATATGGTTATCTGATTCTGCCCCACCTGCGACCCAGTCACAGAACTGAATCAGCTTACTCTGACAGGATCTTCCTGTTATGAGTCTATGTTGCAATCTGATAAAAAAAGAAAAGTGGTAACTCAAGCAGAGAAATCTGGAATTAGTTACCAATCCAAAGCCAAAACAAGAACAAAAATGTCTACCAGAAGCCACAAGTCAAATATTTATTAAAACAGCCAATATAATAATTTCAGTTTACAAGCCTTCACAACATTTTTGATGATAATGCTTTTTCAAGTGTCAACAAATAAGTTAAAATCTTCCCTTTTATCCACTTAAGATATAATGTGATCTGATGTTATTTACTCAAGCCTGTTGATTTCAAAATGGGTTTTATACTACTCATATAATTTAAACATGGCCTTCCACCAGCTCTAAAGTTACAAATCTAATTGTATTCTACTCATAGCACTCAACCAGTCAGGGACAAATCTTACAGAATCATGGATAAATCCAAAAAGAATTAGGGAGACTTTTACAATATTAGTACTATTAACTTAAAATGGTGACAGAATAAGAGAATGTGAATTACTATATATTGTCTCAGGTAAAATAAGTGTATACTTCTAATTATTCTCATTATTTATTAATTGTAATTTACCACCTTTCTCCAAAAATCACCAGTTTTAGGAGGGATTAAAAGGGACAAAGCTAAAATTTGAACTAAAATAAGAGACAGCAAAGAAATACTTCTGTTTTGCCCACAATGTTGCCCTTTCTTATACTAGGTCTAATTGTATCAAGAACAGTAAATTGAAAAATAATGATCATCTCCTAATTCATGTGCATGTTTAAAAAGGACATTAGTGTTCACCCTTCTATTTATTTCTGACATATTATCACTGATTATGTCTTTTAACTTTCTGTTTGATTTTCTTACATAGAAAGCTTCACACATTTTGCACAGTGCCATATAAACTATATTTTCTGAGTCAAAAATTTTTAAATAAAATATCAAAGATTCTAAAACAAAAGTTATGCTGTAAGGAACAGAAAGTGGAACTTAAAATAAAATAAATATTGTAAAATGTGGCACTTTTCCATGCTGGAATTGCCAGCAGTGTAAATATATTTATGGGAAAACTGTGTTGTTACAAGACTTCTTCATGGTTGTAATTGACGAAAGCGCTCATCATGATTACCTTCAATAAAGATCCAAAAAAGGGACCTTCTTTTCTACAGTTTTCTTTTCAACCTAGAGCTTAAGAAACTTACACTCTTCATTCAGAATTGTACATCTGGTCATTTTCTTTCATTTGAACTGCTACCACTTGGCATACACTACTTCCACTTTTATTATCTATCTATCTATCTATCTATCTATCTATCTATCTATCTATCTATCTATCTATCTATATCAGTTCTGTGCTTTTGTTGCATTCTTACAACACTGTAGTTGGTATGTTTAGCTGACAGTAGTAGGCAAAGTCAGCCTCAGTGGGTGCAAGTACAAGGCAATGGTTGCTTAGGAAGCAAAAGAAGAGATATCTGTTAGCTCCTGCTGTTAAGTTAGAAATTATTTCTTATAACTACATTACAGCTCTGAATGTTAAAAATTGTTGGTGAAAAGTGTTGATGTTTTACTGTTTATATGTGTTTTATTTCCATTACTGATGTAGGTGTTTCTGTTACACATTTAGGATTGAAAGATCATTTATACATAAATGGTGGCTTAATGATCACACAGTAGTGATCCCCCTTACTTGCTGTTGTGTCACTCAGTAACCACACTGGCCAGCATATATATGTTCCATATGTAGAGTACTGTGCTTACACAGTGTAGTAAAATTCCACAGGGTAATATCCCATTATGCCCCAGTTTATATTAATTGCATAGCACCCTGAGATGACATAATACGATATGTCAGTCCTACTCCATGATATACAGTGTTAAAGAATAGTGCATGTAGTGCAACAGAATGCATTTATGCAAATGCATTCTGTATTTATGAATACCTAGGTCCACATTAAGGGAAAGGAAATGAACTACTGAAAATAAAAAGAAATTCCCACAGTAAATGCCAAGTATTCTTTTTCACAAATTCTAAAGATACCAATTAATAATAGTTCTTCAGTCACAATAAAACAATTTCCTCTGGTGAAAACCATACAGACCTTAGGCCCAACTCAGAAAGGTTACCTTGAAATGTACTTTGCAGTAACCATTTCTGATTCAGAGACAGCCCTACCATGGTGCTACAACAGGAGGATGTCCTGCACCACAGTGAACTCTCTTTGCTGTTGTGCTAAATGTTAATTAGCCATGTGCTCCCCCAGAACTGTCTGCAGTAAGGCATTTGCACAACCAGGCTATTCAGAACTGCTCAGCTGCATAAATTAACACTGACATTCATGTTAATGAACATAGGTAAAAAGCTTATGTTCATCCACCATGCTACAGGTAAACACTTCGGAATGTAGTGTTTAGATAATGTTGGGGGTGGGGTACTCTAGTCACCAGGAAGACTCTTCATAGCATGCCTTAAAGACAGTTATAAAAAAATAATTGGGGTCAGCGAAAACAATAAACATCAGGAAAACTCTAAATAGTGTGCTTTAAAAGCACTAAAACAGATTCAAACCATGCATCTTTGTACCACCCACAGTGGATATTGGTCCTCTGTGACACCAGAGAAGATGTGACATCTTACTTAAGTCTGTTAAAAAATGATGTAATGTCAAAGGGGGGGGGTTTAAAAAGTATATCCTTTACACTGAGAAAGGGTGGCCACGGTGGTGCAGCGGTTAGCGTTGTCGCCTCACAGCAAGAGGTTTCCTGGTTCGATCCTCAGCTGGGGTGCCTTCTGTGTGGAGTCTGCATGTCCTCCCTGTGGTCACGTGGGTTTCCTCCGGGTGCTCCGGTTTCCTCCCACATCCCAAAGGCATGCTGTAGGTGGATTGGACACTCTAAATTGACCCTAGGTGTGAGTGCATGTGTGTGCCTTCTGTGGAAGGTTGGGTGCCAGGCTGGCAACTCGACACCATAAAACTCCACTGCTAATCATGAGCAGAGATGGGATCTGCTGTGGCGACCCCTAAATGGGAAAAGATGAAAGAAGAAGAAGAAGATCCTTTACACTGAGAAACTGAGCATTAATCCTCTCTGCTAAGTAAACTGTGAGTGTAGCCAGTGTTTGTTTGCGCAATGAATAGTATGAAGCTCTAATGTCATCATGATCCAATGCTTGCTACTGCCCATGAATCATAAGAGAGAGTGGGAGGGGGCTTCAGTAAAAAGAAAGGAGGTACACTAGATGGCAGCAGGGAAATCTTTTAAATTACTACTGAGCCTCACTTAAAAAGTTAATACAGACTAATGACTGGCATTATTGACTGACTGTAAGAAAGTGTGATTTATGATATCAGGGACAAAAACATAATAAGAGACATCAAGGGCATTATTTTATGTTTTGGACAGGTAAAAGGTATGTGGTGTGTGTGTGTGTGTGTGTGTGTGTGTGTGTGTGTGTGTGTGTGTGTGTGTGTGTGTGTGTGCCAACATGATACATGGGTCAAAAGCGGTAACTACTGCAGGAAAGTGCTGATCTGCACTTTCAGTAGCTAATGGCAGTTAAGAAACATGCAAATTAGCCAATACTGAGGTATTTCATCTTTGTGGCTAGCAAGTATCTGAATTGCAAAATAATTCATCACAGAAACAGTCCTGTTTTACTGCAGCTCTTACAGTTAGTGGTGGGGCAATTTCTGAATCCTTTGGCTTATTTCCTAGATTTGTTTAGAAAGTAGTGATTTTGAAAACAGGAAAATTATAAGTACACTGTAGGCAATAGGTCAAAAAGGCAGTCCATAAAACACGAACATAACTAAATTAATTCACTTACTTGCTACTTTCTTTGAACTTAAAAACTGCCTTCCTTAGACCTTAAGAGCATTATAACCAAAGTTCTAGAGTTCCATAAAATCAGTTTACATTGTACGCTGACAAAGAATGTAAGCAAGTAATGTTTTTAACTCTTCAGCAAGAACACTGCTAGACTGTTATAAAATATGCTTAACAAAGGAAAAATGCATTGCTGTATCTTGTAGAAGATGGAAAGAAACTGAAATCTCAAGCCCCTGAAATTCTAGTTGTTTTTTTTTTTTTACCAAAATAACTGAAGTAAACATTTGGACCACCAATTCCAGAACCATAACATGACTCTAGAAAAATTGGGCAAGAATCCAAAATACTTGCTCAGTGTAAGTGACTTTCTTCAGAGTAAGTCACTCACGTTAAAGTAAGGTTTTGGAATCTGTCCCATTATTCAACAGAATACTTAGTGGTTACATTAATGTCAACAAACATTTTCTCATTGTCCAGCAAGAAAAAGGAAAACACCCCCCAAATGATTCTACTAAACATACCCGTCGCAAATTACTTTCAGGTTTTGTCACAGTAGGACCTACCACTGAAATGGAAATCAGTATGCATATTTACTCACCAGAGGTCAAATAATGTCTCAAATTTAGCAGTACAAGCACCTCTAGAAATTACCCTGACTAGTTGTCAATGTGCCTGTGTAGGATATCCTTACAAATAATACATTTTCTTTCAAACATGACAAGAATGGTTAAATAAATGCTTACTGACTTAATGCACTAAGTACTGATGTCTTTCATCTCACTTTGCACCAGATTAACTAGTGTAACGTCAGCTGAAACGACATCAGTATACTGAATTTGTCCCCGTTAAATGTAATTTACCTGTAGTTTGGAATGGACTAAAAATATAGGGCAGTAATCATAGTCATTACACATACCATAGAGGGTATGTGCCTGGACTGTACAGAAGCTCAGCTTAGGTGCCATACAATGACAGTAGCTGTTAAAAGCAGTTTGAGAAATAACATATGCAAATGAAGCAGTAATGAGATGTAAAGAAATGTGTGAAATGTGAATATCTTATACAAATAAGGTGCTGTTCCCACCTTTGTGCAAGTCATTTTTGAAGCACAAGTGCACTGTTTGCAAAGGGTTATAAAATGTAAATTTGCACCTTTTTCATACAATTTGCAATCTACAAAGATACTTACTGTGACTGACAGCATTGTTGTTTCCCATTCTGAGCTGCTTGTTTCCGTCATGACAAAGTCACTTCTGCCAAGCTGTGCTCATCAGACATGGAAAATAAGATACAGACAAAGGCTAACTCATATAGGACATCTTCAGGTTTTGACAGAATGCATGGGGGTGCATCACCAAAATGTTGTTCAGGAATCCTGACAGTGCCTATGATTCTTTTATTTGGCACAGATGCTCACTTTTCTTCCTCTTCGTGCATGATAGGACTCCTCATCTTCACCTTATTTGTAAGTGCAAACTATTTTACTGCTGCTAACCATAGCCATTCCTGCATCTATAGAGTAGCATAGGTAGTATTGAGTAATTAGTCCATAGCCCACAGAGAGCTGCTGAGGAGTGCTTCATCCCTACCCTGCCCCAAACTTGGACAGCCTGTTTGGCCTGCTCAAAGCCTGTTTTCATTCCCTGGACAAATTGAGGAGGTGCCCTTCAGTTCGGCCCTGCTAATGCATGCAAGATATTTGCCACCTGCTGCATTCTGCACATGATCGTGCATCTGTCTGATGCGAAATTGTCACAGTCGGTCACTAATAGCGGCAGTGCAGCTCCTTTTATCATCTCTCCACAAGTGACAACAGCAGTAATGGCCAGCCAATGGTAGCAGATAGGCAATGCCTCATGCAGGCTCATGCATGGTATACAACTGTGCAAGCTAAGAGGCAGCTTATAGTCCACAGCTATGGGCCATTCATTACATAACCGTGGGAAGTTAGACATAAAGTACTTGATGTATGCAGTGTTACTTGTGTGTAATGTTAAGTTGTGCATGGTCAACATACCTGTACAACAGACATTTCCTGTATATCAAGATTTTTTTAATAAGGTATTAGCCACCAACATTTGTACAGTATTGAAGGGTGAGTGGCCCAAGCTATGCTGTCAGGCTTTTACTGAAGTGGAGACTAGTGGGTGTTATGAAACATATTTAGGACTGGACTGGGAATACTGTCACTTACAAAGTATAATGAATTTACCTGGGCAAGAAGAAAGTTAGTTGCCATGAAAAATGAAGTGTGTCATTGATGTTTTTTTTTTGGCTGCTATTGTATTTTTACTGTTTTTCAGATACAAGGGAAAATGCAGCATGGCCCTGTCTGCAAAGTGACTTCTGAGTGAGTACTGTTTATGTTACTGATGTTAAACATTTTACTTATATTTGGAAGGTGTCATACACAATGCTCCCTAAGGTTAGGGTGTGTGATGATTCCATAGATCATGAGCAAGTACTGGCATGTAAGCTTGAGACTGAGTTGTCCCATTGATGGGCTCTAGTAGATAAGGGGGAACCTCCCCACACTAATCTCACAGTACTGTAGGACCTACAGCTTTTCAGAGAGGTTCTGCCACATGTTGTGGAAGCTTGACAAGGGCTGGCTAACTTCCTCTGGGGGAATATTTCTTGAGATACAAGTAGTGTCTGGCCTATTAATCCAGCATGCATGTATGCAGGCACTCCCTCATCCTCATTCAGATGAATTCCCAAGGTGTGTCTGCTAAGTCTTTACTAGTGTAGGCATGCACACTGACAGAGATGCGCAACTATACTGCACATGTAGATTATTATGGCATTGTTCCTAGCCTCCACCATTCACAAGGTACTGTTGAATTTCCTCATGTATACCCCGCAGTACTCTGGACCTTCTCTACCTGACTCCCAGTGGCAGTAGTTTCATCCTGAACTATATCACAGCACATCTACTGCTGAGCAGCCAATGGCTTGCATGTCTCTGGAGCTAAGTATGAGATATGCCTTCAATCTAGCACACCTCTGTACAGGTGTGACAAAGTACAGTTGTGTACACTTACCATAAATGTAGATGTTCGAGTGTATTCACTGTTGAAGTCATCACATTTGGGTTATCTGCCTGCAGGTAGCCCTCAGCCAGCCTGAATACCAGAGTCTTGGGATTTCTGTGTCGAATGCTGTGGCTTCTTCCATGATGTCAGGTCGTCAGGGGTATAAAACATGCGGCCAATGCCATTACATCAGTTTTTCTTGCCCCAGATGTCAGGTGCCCCCAAAATAGGAAGCAATTACATGGTATGGAACACCCCCAGCAAAACGCAAATACACATGATATAAGATATGCCAAACAAAACAGATAGGTAGAAGAAAAGAGAAGTCAGGGGGCTGGAGGGAGGGTAACCAGGACTGCAACAGTGAATACACTTGAACATCTACATTTATGGTAAGTGTCCACAACTGTACTATGTTCTTCGTGTTTCACTGTTGCAGTCATCACATTTGGGTTGATTCCCCAAACTAAGGAAGGGTGGAGGTAGTTAAGAAGCATTAGGGCTGGCAATCAGGCCCTGTAAGACTGCTGTGGCAAATCCAGCTCTGGATTTAGAAAAGATAGGTAAGTGGCAATGCTTGGTGAAACTGTGCACAGAGCTCCAGGTTGCAGCTTCCAGGATGTCCATGGTAGGGACTTCCCTGAGGAATGCTGTAGATGTAGATGTCACCCTCGTGGAATGTGTTCTGATCCCCTGTGGGGTAGGTTTCCCATGGTTTTTGTAGCAGAAATGAATGCAGTGTGCTATCCATTTAGAAATGGTTTGCTTTGAAATGGCCTTGCCCTGTGCCCCTGCAGCAAAGCTGACTAGCAGCTGGTCAGATTTTCTGAGAGGCTTACTCCTGTCCAGATAGAACCTAAGCTGCCTGTGCATGTCCAGGGAGAGCAGGATTCTTTCCCCTTTATTCTGAGGATTAGGGAAAAAAGTTGGCAAATGAATGGATTGATTTAAAGCCACACTAGACACCACCTTGGGCATAAAAGATGGTTTAGTCCTGAGGGAAATCCTGTCCACATGGAAGATAATGAAAGGTTCCACTGCCATAAGGGCCTGCAATTCAGACACTCTTCTTGCTGAAGAGATGGCTAGAAGTAAAGCTGTTTTCCATGAAAGGAATTTTAACTCTGCTGTAGCAGCAGGTTCAAAAGGTGGAAGCGTGAGCTTTTCTAATACAAAGTTAAGGTCCCAGGCTGGAGTGGGAGCTCTCCTGGGGGGGGGTCTTAAATTTTTGGCTCCTCTCAGGAACTGTTTTAGCAGAGGATGAAAGAAGAGGGGTGGCTCAGTATTATAATGACCTGAGATGGCAGAGGCATGAATCTTAATTGAAGAGAAGGATAGGCCCTTGTGGAGCATTTCTGTTAAATAATCTAGTATATGAGGTAAGCTGGGCACAGTCGTGTCCCTTCCCTGGGACTGGCTCCAGGAACAGTATCTTTTCCACTTTTCCGAATATGGTTTTCTAGTACTAGGCCTCCTTGCCTCAAGAATGACATCTAGCACCTGCTTACTGAGGGTTGCTGGTGACGAGTTCAGGGGATGAGCCAGGCTGCAAGGTTCAGGGTCTGTTGTTGAGGGTGCAGAACCTGGCCCACCTGCTGGGACAGCAGGGAAGAAGTTTGAGACAGGTGCCATGGTGGCAGCACTATCAGACTTCGTAAAAGAAGGTACCAGTGCTGGCATAGCCAGTCTGGTGCAATCAGGATTGTCCTTGGCTTGTCCAGTTTGATCTTTAGTAGAACCTTCGAGAGGAGGGGCAGAGGGGGAAAGGCATAGACTGAGAGGCTTTCCCAGGTAAAGGACAGGGCATCTACTTTCCAAGCTTGATTGTGTGGAGTTCTGGTTCAATATTTGCTCAATTGATAGTTCTGAGGGCTAGCAAAAAGGTCCACCTCTGGTGCCCCCCACCTGTTCCTCAAAAGCTTGAATATTTTGGGTTCCAGTTTCCAATCATGTGGGTCCATGAGATTTCTGCTTACGTCATCTGCCAGTGAATTTAGTTTGCCTGACATGAATTGAGCTTGCAGGTGCTCTTGGCTGCTCAAAGCTGTGTTCCACAGAGCCATGGCTAATCTGCAGAGTAGGTAGGAATTGGTTCTCCCTGCTTGCTTATGTATCACATAACTGTGGCATTGTCAGTCTTTACCAATAGTTGTCCTGGAAGAATAAGGCCTTTGAAGGCTGTCAGAGCATTCTGTACAGCTAATATTTCTTTCTGATTGATATGCAGGTGCCTTTGCTTTGGGCTCCATTTGCTCTGAATGCACTGCCCTGCCATGTTAACCCCCCATGAATAGTCTGATGCATCTGTTGTTAGGGTTTGGGCGGCAGGGGGTAGAGTGAAAGCGAGTCCCTTGTTGTGGTTGCAGGCCTCTGCCCACCAAAGGAACTCTGTCCTTAGGCATGGAATGATAGGAATCATTGTTTCCAGGTCCTGAGAATGTTGACACCAGAGACTTTTTAGGTACCACTGAAGTTTCCTCATATGCAGGCTTGCATATGGAGTTAGTAGAATGCAAGAGGCTATGAACCCTAGGCCTTGCAGTATTTTTCTTGCAGATAGATGGGTTTTGGTGGTCAGTAGATTGAAGTAGTTTGTCAAATAAATTTGTTTCTCTGGAGTAAGGAATGCCATCTGTGACATTGTGTTCAAGCTTGCTCCCAGGAATACAATCTGTTGGCTGGGTACCAGCTGTGATTTCTTTTCATTGATGGTGTACCCCAGTGAAGTTAGAAGTCTCTTTACAAAGGCCAGGTGCTGTAGTAGCAATTCCTGATTGTCCGCCTGAATCAGGCAATTATCCAAGTATGGGTAAATTTGAATTCTTCTCTGCCTGCAATATGCAATGGCTGGAGCTAGGTACTTTGTGAACACCCTGGGTGCTGTAGATAAGCCAAAGGGAAGGGCAGAGAACTGATAGTGCATAGAACCTACTCTGAAGCGTAGGTATTTCCTGCAAGATTCCCTTATGGGATTGTGCACATAATCTTCTTTTAAGTCTAGGGTTGCTAGCCAGGAGTCCTTGACTTGCATAGGAAGCAGTTGGTGGAGAGTTAGCAGTTTGAATTTTGGAACCACCAGAAAGGTGTTAAGGCCAGATCCAGGATAGGATGCCAAGAGTTTTCTTTTCTGGGTACCAGAAGTAGTCTGGAATAAAAGCCTTGTCGCCTTTGTTCTGCTGGGACAGGTTGAATAGCCTTGATACTGAGAAGAGAAAGTACTTGCTTTAGGGCCTCTGCCCACTTGTTTGGGAGGAGGTCTGGCCATCCCTGCTTAGGGTTGGGAGTGAATGGAAGTGGAATCTGTATCCCTGGGAAACAATGTTTAAGACCCATCTGTCCTGGGTAATGTACTCCCAGTTTTTAGCATGCAGGGCAAGTTTCCCTCCTAAAGGTGCAAATACTTGGGCAAGGCTTGGAAGAGTTAAGGATAAGTCATTGTGCAATTTTACCATAGGATGGAGGCTTACTACTTCGTGTTTTGGACTTGGGAGCACTCCATTGCTTAGATCTGTGCATAACCTCAGACTGAAGTCTTGGTGGTCTGCTGCCCCTGGGTTTGAACAGAGGAGACCTAGAAGGGACTGGAAGGGACCAGTTTTTAGAAGGCCAATGACTACTGAATCTAGTTGGCTGTACTTGTAAGAAATAGTTGACAGTTTGCATAGATTTAGCTTTCTCCTCTATCCTTTTGAGGACCTCTTCTGCTTTATTGCCAAATAGATGCTCTTGGTTTAATGGTGCATCTAGTAATTTTGCTTTGACATGTTCTGCCAAATTTTGTTCCTTAAGCCAAGCATGCCTTCTAAGAACAGACCCAGTGACAGCAGCCCTGCAAGATGGTTCTAAGGCATCAAATCCACATTGCAAAGTCTGTTTACCAACTTGGTTAGCAGAATGCATTAACTCTTCTAAATCTTTGTGTTCTGCACAATCAGGAATCAACATAATTTTCTGTTTAATTAGCTCCATAATATGCTGCTGCTACTTTAACATATGAAACTGGCAATTTAAAGTCCTAATGGCAAAAGTGGCAGAGATGTATACCTTCTTACCCCATCTGTCTAAAGCCCTAGAATCCCTGTCCAAAGGGATAGGATTTTTGGCAGTTGTAGCCTTAATGCCTTTAGGTCCCTAGGAAATGGTCTCTGTATCCACAGTAGGATTCTTAAAGAGGAATTTGCTCATAGGTTCATAGGTAGGTACTAGGTTATCTGCCCGAGGGCATTTATAAACCTAGCTGGAGTATGTCGGCTATCACCGCCCTATTGATTAATTAACTGATCCTCTGTCAAGCAGAGCCAATGAAGTGATCCCAGGGGTGTATTTTCTGTTACCCATCCACTCGTCAAGGTTTTCCTTGAAGAGTGTTAGAGAGGGGCTCTGCCTAATGTAGTTTGGAATTTTGTTCCAAAGCATGGGGAGTCTCTGTGACAGGAATCTATCCCTCCAGCATGTTCTATTTATTGCTGTGGTGAGATTTAGCTCACCAGAGCGTGTAGCTCGCAGTGACTTGGATTTCTTTAGGTGGAGCATGTCCATCAATTCTGAGATGGACGTGGCTCTGTAAGTCAGGCAGAGATCACCTCTGAGTAAGCGATATGCCACTGAGTACAGCCAGAGTTTTTTCAGTCAGGCTGCATAGGACATATGCTTGAGGCCAGTAATCCTCTTGGTGAGGTACTTTTGTGGTCTCTCCAGCTGCTGGAAGTGTCTTGTGAGGTACATCCCAAATCCCATTGTACTCTATGATGGGTCTGATGGGTGACGAGTAGAGGGGCACTATAACCTCTTTATTTCTAGATGAGAACCCTTTAGTAATTAAATGGGACACATAAAGGGATTTCCTAACTACTTTGGCAATATGATTGTCAAAGGAGAGATTACTATCTACCTGGGTCCCCAGATCTCTTATTACCTCTTCTGTATTAAGGGGGCTGCCACCTATGTGGTAATTCATGGGTGTTTTGTTTTTCTCAAATGGGATGACTATGCATTTTTTGGCATTTAGCTTGAGGCAATGACTTTGACACCAGGTGTCCATCTCAGTAAGGCCCTTTTGGAGGACGCCCATGTCAGCCAGAGAGTTAATTATGGCTCCCAGTTTGCAGTCATCGGCGAACTTGGTTAGCCATAGTCCTCCTGTGTTTGCCTGTACTTCTGAGAAGTATATGCCGAACACTAGGGGTCCCAGGACCGAGCCTTGTGGAATACCACTTGTGACTGGTTTAGAGTTGGACCTGGAGCCCGCTATTCTTACCATGTGAGTTTTGTCTGTAAGCCAGGTGGCAACCCATCTTGTGACATAGGGGTTTATGTTCAGGCCGGTGAGTTTTTCTGTAATATCCGAGTGGGGAATGATGTCAAAAACCTTGGCAAGGTCAAGGTAGGCTGTGTGAACAACCTTTCCCTCATCTATGACCTCAGTGAGTGCATCGAAGAAGTCAACCAGGTTTAGTAGGCATTAGATGCCCCTAACAAAGCCGAACTGGGTCAGGTCAAGTGTTTGGAGGTTCCCAATGTCTTTGTTAATGAGTTCCATGATGATGCACTCCATAGCCTTGCAGACCAAGCTAGTCAGGTTTATGGGGCAATAGTTACCAGGGTCAGTCGTAGCCCCTCCTTTGTGGAGTTGAACAACCATTGCTGTGCACCATTCTATGGGCACATAGCCTGTGGAGAGGCTGAGGTTGAACAGCGTGTTTAGGTGGGAGGTTAGTTCGTTCTGTAGTTCATGCAAGACGCAGCCTGGGACACCATCTGGCCCAATTAACGCTGTGTTTTTGGCTTTTGAAAGGGCTATTTTCACCTGTGGGTCTGTAATTTCCAGGACACTACACTTTTCCGGTATTGTTGTGGGCCCTTTTGAAGGTGAGAGGGGGGGTGAAGTTTGCACTGAATCTATCTGCCAGGATGTTGGCAATATCAGTAGGCTCAGTATATTTTGTGCTATTTTGCACTAGTTCAGTGCATATCTGTGAGTTGCCACTTAGATTCTTAACCTAGCTAACGAAGGCTTTGTGGTTATCTTTTGAATCCTTGGCTGTTTTTCTTTCGAAGTTAGCCTTAGATAATTTTATGAGGGACCTTAGTCTTACTGATACTGATCAGGGATGTCTTTCCTTCTTGAGATTTGCTTTTTTTCTGAACTAGTTTCCTCCTTCTATTGTATAGCCTGTTTATGGCAGGGGTTCACCAGGCTGGTTTCCTTCTCTTAGAGGAGTGAGTCTTGGTTTTGCTAGGGATGGCACAATCCATGCATCCTTGTAGGTGCTCATAGTGTACATTTGTAGACATTTCTGCATCTTGGGCAGCATTATCCTTTAGCATGGGGGCTGTGAAACTTCCCACCTCCGTCTTAAGTAAGGTGAAATTTGCCTTAGAAAAGTTTTTTACTGTGGTTTCCTTAGTTGGGGGTGGTGGTGGGGTGTGAACATCCAGAGTGATTAGTTTATGGTCTGATCTAACCAGTGGTGGGTTGACCTCCGGTGTGGAACACATGTCGCCCATGTTTGTGATGACCAGGTCCTATATGTTTTCACTTCTGGTAGGGGAGTTTACCAGCTGATCCAGGGCATTTGAGTTGATGAATTCCAGGAAGTGCTGGGCCTAGGAGTTTGTACTCGAGTAATTTTCCCAGTTAATGGTAGGGTAATTTAAATTGCCCGTGTTTGGTAGGACCTTCATGTTTTCCAGTGTCTCCAGAAAGGTGGAGTGGTGGTCCTGGGTCATGGAGGGTGATCTGTAGCAGGCCACAATTTGTATTGCAGATTTGCCCGATGTTAGTTGCACATGGATGATCTCAGAGGTATCATGCTGCGCCACTAACCTGGAGGTGTAGGTATCCTTGATGAATATGGGTACACCCCCTCCTTTTGTGTTTCAGTCCGTGTTCTGTGGCTGAAACGTGTGGTACGAGTTGTAGCCCAGTAGTGCTGGGGTGCTCTCTGGAGCCTTGAACCAGGTTTCAGTTACTGCACAGATGTCGAAGTTCTCCATACTGAGGAGTGCTTCAAGCACATGCATTTTGAGATTTAAACTCCTGGCGTTGAGTAGCATAACCCTCATTTTTTTTTTTTTTTTTGTTAATTGTGCTGTTTATGGTTTGACTTTTGAGTCTTGCCTAAAAAAGGCACTATGGGGGCAGCAAGAGCCTTGGCCAGTATTCGAAAGCCTAGGGGTGACAGGTGCAAGCCGTCTCTTGTGAAGCAATGTGGCTTGTCAATCATGTCATCCCAGGCTGACAGACACTGGATCCCCTTTGAATGACACCAAAAGCTTAGCCAATTGTTGAAATTGATCATTTTCTCTTTATACTGAGGTATCAGTCTTGGTGAGGGCAGGATGCTACTCAGGGTCAGGGTCATACCAGCCTGGGCTACATGATCAGAGAACTCTTTCATGTCTCTTTTCATGTAGTCCAGGGAGGTACATCTCAGGTCATTCACACCAACATGAACAATGACAGAGTCATATTTGTACTTGTTCTGGAGTGACCTGAGTGCTTGTGTTATGTGGCGGATTCTGGGTCCCGACAGGCAGCTAACAGTAACCTTCTGCTTGTCCAGCCTAGTAAGTGGTTCATCAGTGTGCCTGACTATAGAGTCATCTATTACTAGTGTGTTAGGTATGTTATTTCACCGTAAGGGCTGTGATTGTGTGGCACACTGATTTTGTGTTTTATGTGTTGTCTGGTTTGTGACGTGAGGTGCAGGTTGTTTGGGTGTCTGCTTTGGAGGTCTCTAATGCTTTTGCAGGTTTTTATTTAGAGCCTCTGAGTATGATTTTGTGTATTTATGTATATTTTTAGCCAGTGCTGGTTTAGTAGGTCTATGTGTGGCTGGAGGTGTGGTGCAAGTGTTAACCTTCTCCTCTTGACTGTCTGTTCCAGTCTTGGGTGGAGACAGCTTAGCCTCCAGTTTGGCTGTATAATTGCATCTCTCGCATATGTTAGTGTTTTGTGGTAGGAGGAGAGGGTTGTCTGTGTACATGAGGCAGTTGTAACATTGCCTCAGGATACCTCAGGATACACAACAGGATTGTGGGAGTCAGGTACTCTATAGTACATGTCAGGTTTCCTGGGAGCTGGAGGCAAATTATCAGGGGTAAGGCAGGATTCCAAAAAGACATAATCTACAGTTTCCAGAACAAGAGGGGATAGCTAGAGGCCTGTGCTGAGACAAGTTTAGGAATTCCCTGAGTCTCTTTTTTGGACTGAGAGTAGTCCTGCCTCTCCCAGCGGAAATACTCTCTAAGGGTATGCAGGGTTTCACCAAAAGAAAAACTTCTGGAGGGGAAGCAGAGGGAATGGAATCCTCTGCATCAGAATCCCATAGGTAGATAAGGGTATGTCCTGGTAATCAGAAGGATCAGAGTTATCAGACTCCTGATCTGAAAAATCAGAAGGAAAATCAGTTATCGGTCTTTTTGAGGGGGAAGGCTGACTTCCCCTAATTAAAGTAATGAGGTATTCAGCCATTCTAAGCATTTGTTTTTGTGGCATGTGGGCCTGAGAATGCACTTTGGTCATCGGTTTCCTAGGCGTAGTGTGAACTTTAGGCCTGAGAAATTTGGTATTTTTGGTTTGAAATGAAGTTGTCAATTTAATATGAAAGTTGGAAGGCCTGAATACACCCTCAGAAGCCGGTGCCTGCACAGCAGCTCCAGAGCCATCCAAGGTAGAGACATCTGCAGGTTCCATAGTCGAAGAAGCATCTCACGGCATACCGGACTCCGAATGGGTCTCAGTAGGGGCCTGCGAATCTGTAGAAGCAGGTATCAGGGGCTGCAAAAGCGCCTCACTGAGTACCGGCGGACTGGCGACTAGCTTAACAGTAGCGTCATTGGCAGTTTTGGACCTATGCGGTCTGTCTCTGTCTTTATCTTTATGTTTTTTTCTTGAAGATCAGTAGTCAGATGGCTTATTAAAGCCATTTCGGAGTACGGAGATTGAGAGCGAAATAATTTAGTTGCAAAAATAGCCTGATGATGAATAGTTCGGGCATTGAACAAGGCACAAAACCGAAAGCGAAGGACGTTGTGGTCTGGGCCTAAACAGGTGACGCAGTAAGAATGAAAATCTCTGTGAGGTATTTGCTTTCCACAGGCAAGACACTTATTAATTTTTCTGACATCAGTTAGAGCAAGAGAAAAGGATCCCAACGGGCTACTTATCTTTTAGAAAACTTCAAGTCTGAAACTCGAAAAATGAAATTTTCATGAGGTGGCCGACTGACACTTACAAACTGCTTCTGCTTCAGAAAGACTGATGTAATGGCATCGGCTGCATGTTTTATACCCCTGATGACCTGACATCATGGAAGAAGTGACAGCATCTGAAGCAGAAATCCCAAGACTCTGGTATTCAGGCCGGCTGAGGGCTATCTGCAGGCAGATAACCCAAATGTGATGACTGCAACTGTGAAACATGAAGAACATCAGGTACTGCTACTTCTGAAAGGGTAGTCTCTTCATCAAGGGATTAAGGCTGTATACAAGAACAGGATTTCTGCCTATGGTGTAATGTCATTTCCTAATTATGCTGAGTGTGTGAGTCTGTGTCATTGCCTATCAGAGATATCTACATGCTTTCTTGTAAGGGGTCTACCAATAAACTTTGTGACCATCCTCCACTGTCAACAGGCTTTGCCATGGGTATGACATCATCAACAGCATCAGACTATTGTGCTACAGCACAGGATGGGGCTGTTTCTGGTGCTGACCCTGTGAAGAAATATGTCAGGATGTGCTTAATGTGAACTGTGACAGTTAAAATGTTTTTTTTCGTAAAGATATGATGCCCTCACTTACCATGTAGTGTCTACAGAGTTTGTGTTACACCTGACATTGATGGAGTATCTGAAGATGAAACAAGTATGAGCTATATGTACTCAGGTATCATGCCAAGTACATCTAAGTAGAGCCTTATAAAGACAGCTAGACATAAATCTTCCATAGTACCTGACTGTATTTGTCGTAGGGGTGTGAAATTGTTGATGTTAACACCACCTTGTATGATTCGTGCAGTATTCTCCTCTGCATTAACATCATCACCCCTTCATCGAAAACAAGTTCCTTGGTTATTAGTCGGTTATGCAACTGAATATAATCACTATTATGACTGACCTTAGAGTTTAATACAGATTTGCGCAACTTCTGGTGATTGGGTGAAAATGTTGAGTTTTGCTGTAGCTGATTTATTTTTAGGTGCCGGTGAATTTAGTGATGTTCGTGGGATACACTGCATATGCTCTAGAGTGTTTCTTAAAGATTGTGAGTGTTTTATGAAAATACTGCAGTTTGAAGATGATGAAATTAGCAGTGATGGGGACATCTGATGAAGTGATTACAAACGAAAACGTATGGTTGTTCAGCATTTATGTGTAATAAATTGCGATTTTAAAACGATCGTTCCTTGGGCTTATTTGTCTCACCATCCGCTTTGGGCTTTTGGATTTTGTACACTGCCTGGATGCCAGAAAAGAAGAAATTTAGAGAACCTGAAAGAAAATCATCCACAAAAGGTGAGGAGAAAACACTGACTGGGAAGAATCCTGCAGCTGTACAGCAAAAAACAGTTCAAGCTCTAGCTTTGGTGCAAGACATGACTTTCAATAATCTAAAGGGAAAAAAAAGTCAAATGTGCACAGAGGTGATTAAACTAAATGAAACACTGATGGAGTATATCAACTCAAATAACAAAAACATGGAAAAAATGGAAGAAGCTTTAAATAGATATTCAGATGAGCTGATAAATCTGCAAAAATCAGAGGTCAAAATGAAAAAAAGGTTGGCTGAGTATGAGACTTTTCAAGAAAGAAAAGATGTTTAAAAATGGTGGAATTAGAGGACAGAACATACAAAGAAAGCCTGAGATTTTCTGCTGTACCAGAGAAACTGGAAAGAAGAGACTTTATTAATTTTATGAAAGCACAGATAAGAAACTGGACTGGTATTCCACAGCAGGAGATGTTAAATGAAAGGGTACATCACGTGTATGCTCCTTACCTAGCCATGAGAAAGCAGCCAAATCCTCTAATAGCAAAGATGCAATCCTACCAACAGAAAGAGTTGATCTTGACAAAATTGTGACAGAAGAGCAAAGTACTACAAGTTGGAGATAGTAGAGTGTTCATGGAAAATGATTACTCAATGTACACCAGACAAAAGAGGAATACATTTATGACAGCAATCAAGGAATGTTGAGATCAGGTCTGAGATTAAAGTTGCTGTATCTAGTTATCTTCACAATATTTTCTTTTTCCTGGAGATTCAAAGTAATGTTTGATGAAAATTATGCTATGAAGAAAATACAAACATCTGTCAAACAAAAAGCAAGCTATCAAGCAGGGGGGACTCTATTTCTTATCCTTCTGATAATACAGATCATAGACAGACTATGCCAGTCAAACCTTTTTCAACGTTCCAAAGGAGAATTCTTGAGAGAAAGAAAAAAGTACAGGAGTTAAGTAGAAGAACAAGGAGTATGTTTGAAATGAACCAAAGACTGGAGTTAGAAGACAGAGATCAACAGGAGAAAACCAACAACTCAGAAATTAATAGACAAATGTGGCAGTAAAAAGCATCAACCAAATTTGTGAAATATGGCTGAACAAAAAACCTAGGAAATATTGGGATTATTCAGCTTTGTTGTCCTTGGCTAAGTTTCCACTTCTTTTTTGCCTGCCTTTATTTTGGTACCTTCCAGTGCTGCTCTGTCTCTGACCTTCTTTTGCCTCCCAGTTTTATTTCCACGCCGTAACCTGTCCCACTGCCTGCTCCTGCCTCGGTGCCATGGTTTTCAGTTCTGTGGGAGCCTCCTCCTTTTTGACGTTCACTTTTTTTTTTCCTCATTACAAGATCATTACACTTTTCCTGCACAACCCCACTCTCTTTATGTATCTCTTCTGTGGTTTGGACTACTGAACAGTATTCCTGTACTCATCCATAATTGTGAAAGTCTTTCTATGACTTTTCTTACCTTTTTTGTGCTCTTTTTCTGCTGTCTTTTGTGTCACCTTCCTGGTGTCTCCTCCTTTGTAGTACATCTGTAGCACTGCTGTCTGATTATGCAACAAAAATAACCACTTTCTAGCCAAATTCATTCCCTTTAGCTTCCACAGTTTCCTGGAGACCACAGTTTCCTGGAGACCCTACATCCTGGCCAGATCCAAAGTTCCCTGAGATAGATTCCATCCCACAGCCTTCATAACTTAGCATCAGTCTCCTCTATCACGCTTCCCTTCTGCCAGGCTCTCACTGTTCTGACTCATTAGTATGAAAATGCCTCACACTTGTTCTGCCTACCTTACCTACTAGTTTAGCTCCTTAACTTGCTCCTTTTCTAATCATGTTAAGCATTTGCCCCGATTCTCTTTTCTTTTCTTTAGACTTTTCTTTTCCTATCCTATTTGTCCTATACACTTATTCAATACTCATTCATCCCTTGGTACTGGCTTGTGCTATTTTGTCCAGCTCTGTTTTATCTTTGCTATACTTTCATACGTTATTTTTCCTCTATTTTGTTCTGTCCTATTCTGTTCTATTATGGCTGAGGAATGTCATTATAAGCTGCTTGCAATTTCTCTGAGGGCTGAAAGTTCTGTGTTGACCTTCCTTGTTGCTTGGCTTTTTAAAGCCCACATACCTCTGGTGGTCCTCTCTTGATGGCTAGTTGAAAGCCCTCTGTTCAACTCATACTGACTGCTCAAGTAGAGAGAGTGATTCACACTTCTTAGCCTATTCAATGTTTTTCTTCTCCTAGCTCCAGGATGTTGTTTCCCACAGCTGGTGTCTTCACTGAACACTAATAAGTCCTATGTCCCTCTGTCTGGTACCACTCTATTTTCACCACAGAACAAGTAAACCAAGTGATAATATAAAAAAGGCTTTATTTTTTATTTCATATTTATATGGTAATTATTACTAATTTCTACTTGCAGTGATGCAGGAGTAAGAATAATAAGTTAAAGGGTGTGCAGGGTAGACTCAAATGCAGGAAGGTGCTGAGGCAAAGTCCTCCCAAAGAAAGTCCATCAGAAAAATCAAACACTGAATATTGCACCAGTAAAACTCTACTGCCAATCATGAGCAGACAGGTGATCCGCTGTGGCGACCCCCAACTGGGAAAAGCCGAAAGAAGAAGAAGATTCTTAAGAAACACATTCAGCCTTTTTAATTAAGGCATTACTGATACTATTAAAAAGGGAATGCTTTATGCCATGAACGTTTAGTATGATTTTATTAAAACCTTAATTTTTTGCATATAGTTTATTCTGCTCTTCTCTTTACAAACACACGTTTCTAAAACTGTTTAGCTTTTTGTGAGTTATTGGAAATTTTAAGGAATCTTTTACAAAGGTCAGCTTTACCTATTTGATTATAAATTCTTAATAAACTTAACATTTTATCTAACTGAACTGGCCTGAAACTCTTTGAGGAACTGAGCAATATAATTCTGTTTTTCTCCTTTTCATAAATGCCAGAATAAAACCCACTGACATCTACAATGCACAGAAGTAGTTGTTTTACTAAAATTCTTCAAGATAACTTCCAAAGGCCCCCAAGTACTTGTATATTTTAAACGGTGATTCTTTTGTTTGTCTTACAATAACTGCTTTTCCATAGTAATGTAGTAGAAGATAAACTGTCATGCTCACCTTATTTCAAGCTAAATATTTAGCATCTCAAAGTTATATAAACAAAATTCCTCTGTAGACTCATGCTCCAGTTGTTACTTAACAAGGAAGTTATAGAAGATATGACAGTAGCATGAGACTCACAGCTGTAGAAATATAAGACCAGTTGTTTATTCGCACCACAGAACTGCATCTAAAAATTGGCATGCGTCTAGTGCGCCTTTTATGGATGTTTGCATAGTCTTCCTCGATTTTGGAGATGAGCACTAAGTGTTCAAGAAAGATGGCAAGAAATTAAAGGCATTTCTACTTAGAGGTGTGTGTGTGTGTGTGTGTGTGTGTGTGTGTGTCTATATGTGTGTGCATATATCGGTCCCTATCAGAAGCTCAAGTTTTCAAAAACTCAAAATTCATATTGTTGAGGCGATATGATCAAGTTTCCGAAAACTTGAAAGCTTTTGAATGGAGTTTGCAATACAGTGAGACTAGGGGAATTTACCGTTTTCCCCACATTCGATCTTGGAGTTGGTATATACAATATGCAAGGGGTAGGGGGTGCTGGAGGGATTGCCCCCCCCCCCTGCAAAAACATAGAAAAAAGGTAGATTTTTGTTGTTTTTTAATGTTTGAGTTTTTAGAAACTCAATCATATTGTCTCAACATTATGAACTCTGAGTTTCTGAAAACTCAAGATTCTGACATAGACACCCACCCACACACACACACACATATATATATATATATACATATATATATATATATATATACATATATATATATATATATATATATATATATATATATATATATATATAGGTTCATAGGTTCATAGATAGGTACTAGGCTATCGGCCATAGGGCCTATATAAGCCTAGCCATAAAGATTCCCTGGCTTTCGCCACCCATAAAAAAATTATTTTCCTGTGCCCCTGTCGAGCAGAACCACAGAAGTGATCCCTGGGGTGAATTTCCTATTTCCTATCCAATCGTCAAAATTTTTCTTAAAGAGGGCTAATGAGGAGCTCTGCTTGACATGAATGGGCAGTCTGTTCCAGAGTATGGGAAGTCGCTGGAACAGAAATCTATCCCTCCAGCATGTTTTGTTTATTGTGGTGACAAGGTTTAGGTCCCTGGAGCATGTGGCTCAGAGAGATTGGGATTTCTTTAAGAGTAGCATGTCCAACAGCTCTGGGTTTGACATGACCTTGTATGTAAGGCAGAGTTCGCCTCTGAGTAGGTGATATGTGACGGAGTAGAGCTGGAGTTTTTTGAGATGGTCTGCATAGGGCAAATGTTTGAGGCCAGTGATCCTCTTTGTGAGGCCTTTCCAGTTGTTGTAAATGTCTTGTGAGGTACAGACCAAATGGGGCATTGTACTCTATAATAGGTATAAAGAGGGATGAGTAGAGAGGAACAATGACCTCCTTTTTTCTGGATGAGACACCTTTTGTGATGCGGTGTGCCATGTAGAAGGATTTCCTGACTACTGTGGCAATGTAGTTATCAAAGGAGAGACTACTGTCCACCTGTGTCCCTAGGTCTCATCACACTTTCAGTGTTAAGTGGACTACCACCTATGTGGTAGTTCATGGGCAAAGGGATTTTCAAAAAGGGGATGGCTATGCATTTTTGGCGTTGAGCTTGATGTCATGGCTTTGACACCAGGCATCTGTCTTAGTGAGGCTCTTTTGTAGAATATCCACATCATCCCACATGGGGATTCAATAATGGCTAAACTACACGATAGTCACAAACAAGAAACTTTTAATGAAGCTTTCAGGTCTACACCCTTCATCAGCATACAAAATCACATTACATTAGTCACATTTAAATATAGGAAACATTAAAACATTAAAAGCCTACAGGCTGACAAATTTCCTGTCCTCAATGGGACAGTGAGTTTAAAACCAGTTTTAGTTAAGCGACAGAGAGAGAATTTGTAATATTATATTATATGTGTATATGTACATATATATATGTATATATATATATATATTTTTTTTTTTTTTTTATATGTTTTATTCTTAATTTTATGTGCATATATGTGTTGTATATTTATATCTATATAAATGTTAGGAAAAGTTTTTTTAAATTGATTGTAACTTCTAATTTACATATTTAAGTATAGCTTATGTTTGAATGGCTGGCTTGATCATGTGATTTTAATGTTTCCTCTATTTAAATGTGACTAATGTAATGTGATTTTGTATGCTGATGAAGGGTGTAGACCTGAAAACTTCATTAAAAGTTTCTTGTTTGTGACTATCGTGTGGTTTGGACATTTATGATATACAGTGCTTCTAGAGTATCTTTGCAGATTCAATAATGGCTCCCAGTTTGCAGTCATCTGCAAACTTTGCTAGCCATAGACACTCAGTGTTGGCCTGAACTTCAGATAAGTAGATTGCAAACCAAAGGTGACACAGGACTGAACCCTGTGGTACTCCACTTGTCATTGGTCTGGAGTCAGATTTGGAGTTGGCTACTTTCACGGTGTGGGTTCTGTCAGTGAGCCCGTTGGCAACCTATCACATGATAGAGATTTATGCCCAGTTTAGTGAGTTTATCTATGATTCCAGAGTGGGGGATGGTGTTGAAGGCCTTGGTGAGGTCTAAATAGGCTGTGTGAACCACCTTACCCTCATCCACGGCTCTGGTGACTGCTTCAAAGACATCAATCAGGTTTAGGAGACATGATCTACCTTTCACAAAACCAAACTAGGTGGGGTCCAGAGTTTGAAGGTTACCTATGTCTTTATTTATAAGTTCCATGATGATACATTTCATGGCTTGCAGATCAGGCTCCTCAGGCTAATGGGGTGGTAGTTCCCAGGGTCCATGGTGGATCCCCCTTGTGGAGTGGCATAACTGTAGCTGTACACCATTCAGTAGGCACAAAGCCTAAAGTGAGGCTATGATTAAACATGGTACTTAGGTGGGGTGCCAGTTCATGTAGAACACAGCCCGGAATGTTGTCTGGTCCCATGGATGCTGTATTCTTGGCTTTGGTGAGTGAGTTTTTTACCTGTGTGGCCGTGTTTACTGGGACTTGCCACTCTTCTGGTATTGAGATGGGCCCTTTAGATGGTGAGATGGGGGAGAAATTAGCACTGAACCTATCTGCAGGATGTTGGCAATATCAGTTGGTTCTGTATATTTAGTGCCATTGTGCTGTAACTCAGAGCAGATCTGAGTGTTGCCATTGAGATTCTTGACATAACTATAGAATGCCTTCTGGTTGTCTTTAGAATCTGTGGCAATTTTGTTTTTGTAACTAGCTTTGGAGGATTTTATGAGGAATCTCAGCTTCTTACTGAGGCTGGCAAGGGAGTTTTTCCAATCATGGGATTTTACTCTTTTTTGCAACAGTTTCTTCCTTCTGTTGTAGAGTTTGTTTATGCCACAGGACCACCAGATTGGCTTCCTTTTTTTGAAGGAGAGCATCTTGGTTCTATTTGGGATGGCATGGTGTGTGCAAATGTGTATGTGCTCATACAGTGCATTGGTGTAAAATTCAGCAGTTGTACGTCTACTTTCCATCTGCATGGGTGTCGTGAAGTTTGCCATTTCTGTCTTAAGAAGCATGAAGTTTGCTTTGGAGACATTTTTTACAGTGGTTGCCTTATGGGGGGGGTGGGGGTGGGATGTGGATGTCTAGGGTAATTAGTTTATGGTTGGATCTGACCAATAGGGAGATGACCTCTGGTGTGGAGCATCGGTCACCCATGTTGGTAATGACCAGGTCAAGGATATTGGTGCCCCTGGTGGGGGTATGGATAAGTTGATCTAAGGTGTTGGAATTTATGAATTCCAAAACACGTTGAGCAAATGTCTTGGCACATCAGTAGTTTTCACAGTTAATGGTAGGGTAGTTGAAGTCGCCCAGTATTAGGGTATTTGGTTGTACCTTAATATTTTCCAGTATGTTAAGAAAAGTGGAATGGGAATCTTGGGGCTTAGTGGGAGATCTGTAGCAAGCTACAATTTGGTTTGCAATCTTGCCTAGTGTTAGCTGCACCCGGAGAATTTTGGATGCATTATGTTGGGCAACTAGCCTGGTGGTATGGATATCCTTGGTGAATATGGATACTCCTCTGCATTTAGTGTTTTGGTCCAGGTTAGGTGGCCGAAAGCTTGGTATGAATTGTAGCCAGGTATTGCAGGGGTGCTCTCTGGAGCTTTGAACCAGGTCTCTGTTACTGCACAGATGTCGATCTTCTCCATTTTAAGGAGTGCCCTGAGTGAGTGCATTTTGAGGTTTGGACTTCTAGCATTGAGTAGCATTACCCTCATATTTTGCTTGCTTGTACCTTTTACGGTGGTAATTTTGTCATTTGAACATTGCCTAAAAAAGGCACTATAGGACTGGAAATAACCTTATATATGTATGTACTGTTAGACATCTCCCAGTCCCCATGATCATATGCCTAGTACTGTTCCTACATTCACCTTTTAGCAACTACTAAAAAAAATGAATTTATTCATACACTAGTAAGAAGGGAATTTTCCAGTGATAATAGTCCCTTGTCTGTATTGCATTACCATAACACACATGCTATATTAAAAAAATATTTGCTGATTCTTACATATGAAGCATGACGTGGCAACAAAACTGTTAACTTCAAATTGACTTACCCTGACTAAACATTGTAATAGTAAAGTGACATGACTAAAAGATGGGAGAATAATATGTTCATTCTTAGCTTGGCATTGTAGCACGGATAGATAAGGCCCTGGCTACATCCCAGATGACCTACATTTGAAGAGTTGCTCTTGTACTAGAACAGCTGGCTATGGTCGGATGAAAGTTAGTGACAGATATCTTGCCCATCATGAGCAGAAGGAGTGGTTGTTCCCATTGATCAGTTGCCACCAAACAAGTGGAGGCCTACAAGGCACCAAAATGGCCAAGACTGGAGTCATGGCTCAGTACTATTAAGCTGGCAAATATAGGCCTCAATAGCATAAGTCTGGAAGTACACACATGCACAATGAGGCATTGAAGGGCCCTGCTATGATGCACATGATCAAATCAGCCAACAAGAATGAGGCTAAAACCTAAAGTAAAACCCCTTTATGGCCGCCTGGATGTCATCCTGTCATGATTACTTCTTACCATCTATTGGGAGCAAATGAGCTGCTTGACTGTGGGAGACCTAATGGCTGACAGACAAAGGAGGATAAAATCCCTTAAAAATTTTTAGTCATGAACTTAATTTATTCCTGGATATTGCATGGGCCAAGCCCCTCTCATGTTGTTGTATCTTTTGGCTTTTCCCAGTTAGGGGTCGCCACAAAGGAACTCCGGTCCACTAATGATTGGCAGTAGATTTTTACGTACCGACTTGCCAGGCCTGACGCACAACCTTCAACGAAGGTACGCCCATTCACGCATGTCTCCACACAGAAGACACTTTAGCTGAGAATCGAACAGGACAACGTCTTACTGTGAGGTGACAATTCTACCGCAGCTCAAGCCCCTCTCATACATAATCTTATAATATTACATCCTCCAGGATGAGCAAACCCAAACACAAATGTTATTCTTCATTCTCAGAGTTATTAGGATAATATGAAATATCAACATTTCAGTGTAAGAAAATTTATAAGGAAGTATAGTACAAAACTGTTAGTGCTTTGAAGAAGAAATATTCAATATTTTTACAAAATTTGATAGAACATTAACAGCTGTAATCTCACCACTCAGGTCATACTCTGTTGTACACCAACCGATTTTATCGTTGTTGATGGGACTCTGTGCAGTACATCATATATTACTGAAACTGAATATTTTTTCAGTCACATTTCTTTAATACACATAGGTATTTGTATCACTAATATTTAATAAGGGAAGCCAGAGCAGGAATGTTAAACTCGTGAGGAGCATTAATAATTTATGTATGTTTAAGTTTTAGTGAACTTCATTTTACCTCAAGTCCTGTATAAACTTGTCTGTCTGAATGCATGCCCAGAACAGTAATTAAACTGCATTTGAATAATTTACCATCTGAACCAAAGTAAAGAACTATTATAATATTGCGTTATTCTTGTAGCCAAGGGTACAGAGCCATCTCTGCTTGCCTGTTCTGTGACTATGAACAAGTCTCTTGACCAAACAGTGCTCCTGGATCATCCTTAAAAAGGCCCATGTGTATAGTGGGCTTACCCAATTAATAAATGTACAAAATAAAATAAAATAAAAATAAGTCAGAAGATATGTTCCTGTTAGGATAACTACTACATTATTTCAATTATAATTAGGGTATGAAATCTTAAATATGCTGTCTTTGTATAGCAGAGAGAGAGAGAAGATTCAGGGTTTGGGCTTTGGATTCAAGATGCAAGCTGGTTTGATCCAAAAAAGGTTGGAAGGCTTACAGTTTAATCATGGACAATCAGGGGCACTTTTAAAATATTAGTACTATTAACTTGAGATGATGATGATGCAATAAAAAGAATGTGAATTAATATAGATTTTATGAAGTAAAAGAAGTCTATAACTCTATAACTCTAATTATTGTGATTATTTATTAAATGTAATTCACCAGCTTTTCTCCAAAAATCATGAGTTTTAGGAGGGATTAAGAGAGACAGAGCTAAATATGGGTCAAAATCTTAGACAGTTGGGAGCTATGCCTCCAGCCCTAACCCAGGAATCTTGGTATCTCAGAAGACAAGTGAAAACTCTTTGACAATTTGGGCAGACTGTCCTCAATACCTCTCAATCTCTTAGAGCAAGAAATCTGTACAAAGACAAAAACAATGGGGGACAAAGGCCCAAAAAAAGGACAAATTTTAAATAGTACTTTTATAAAAAAGAAGAATGTCACTGATGAGTGCAGAAAACACAACATATAGTTTAAGGTTGAGCACCTAGAAAGTTGCTAGAATAACAGGTTTGTGATAACATGCATTTTCTGAAGGATATGAAGTCTGAAAGTCAAATGTCTGTTGTTATTTAGTGACTTCAACCCTCAACGATTTGTAAGAAAAACATACATTTTATGAGGAGGATAAAAATGTAAGGCAAAAATCTAGACATTCTGTGAAAATCTGGACAGTTGAGAAGTATGCTATCCCTTCAAACTAAAACCAGTACCAGTGCATTTACCAACCATCACTGTGTCTTAGTATCAAAGAACATGTCTTTCAGGTACCCTTCCTTGAAATATTTTTCATGTTTTGACAGATCAACAGCCCATGTAGTTGTTTGAAGGAATCAGTATTGTATAGTTCATAAAGTTTAGATTATCCCAAGAACAGAATAATATTCAATATGGATAAAATAAAATAAGATAAGTTCACAATAAAATTAATAATGAAAATGAATAATGGTGAAAGCCTTTATTTAATGGTATATGCAAATAGAAGTACAAGAAGTTCAGATAAATAGGCTTCCTTTAACCGTTACCACCTTCCTTTTCCAAATAATAGATTCTTTCTGTATGTTTAACAAAACACAGCTACAATCTGCAACAAAGAAGCTGGGCCTGTGAAGATGCCTAAAGGCATATAGCTGATCTAATACGACGTTAATACTTTTCTCTATAAATTTACATTCATAACTACAACTCTTGATGGCTAGTTGAAAGCCCTCTGTTCAACTCATACTGACTACTCAAGTAGAGAGAGTGATTCACACTTCTTAGCCTATTCAATGTTTTTCTTCTCCTAGCTCCAGGATGTTGTTTCCCACTGTTGGTGTCTTCACTGAACACTAATAAGTCCTGTGTCCCTCTGTCTGGTACCGCTCTATTTTCACCACAGAACAAGTAAACCAAGTGATAATATAAAAAAGGCTTTATTTTTTATTTCATATTTATATGGTAATTATTACTAATTTCTACTTGCAGTGATGCAGGAGTAAGAATAAAAAGTTAGAGGGTGTGCAGGGTAGACTCAAATGCAGGAAGGTGCTGAGGCAAAGTCCTCCCAAAGAAAGTCCATCAGAAAAATCAAACACTGAATATTGCACCAGTAAAACTCTACTGCCAATCATGAGCAGACAGGTGATCCGCTGTGGTGACCTCTAACTGGGAAAAGCCGAAAGAAGAAGAAGATTCTTAAGAAAGACATTCAGCCTTTTTAATTAAGGTATTACTGATACTATTAAAAAGGGAATGCTTTATGCCATGAACGTTTAGTATGATTTTATTAAAACCTTAATTTTTTGCATATAGTGTATTCTGCTCTTCTCTTTAGAAACACACATTTCTAAAACTGTTTAGCTTTTTGTGAGTTATTGGAAATTTTAAGGAATCTTTTACAAAGGTCAGCTTTACCTATTTGATTATAAATTCTTAATAAACTTAACATTTTATCTAACTGAACTGGCCTGAAACTCTTTGAGGAATTGAACAATAAAATTCTGTTTTTCTCCTTTTCATAAATGCCAGAATAAAACCCACTGACATCTACAATCCACAGAAATAGTTGTTTTACTAAAATTCTTCAAGATAACTTCCAAAGGCCCCCCAAGTGCTTGTATATTTTAAACTGTGATACTTTTGTTTGTCTTACAATTAACTGCTTTTCCATAGTAATGTAGTAGAAGATAAACTGTCATGCTCACCTTATTTCAAGCTAAATATTTAGCGTCTCAAAGTTATATAAACAAAATTCCTCTGTAGACTCATGTTCCAGTTGTTACTTAACAAGGAAGCTATAGAAGATATGACAGTAGCATGAGACTCACAGCTGTAGAAATATAAGACCAGGTGTTTATTCGCATCACAGAACTGCGTCTAAAAATTGGCATGTATCTAGTGCGCCTTTTATGCATGTTTGTATAGTCTTCCTTGATTTTGGAGATGAGCACTAAGTGTTCAAGAAAGATGGCAAGAAATTAAAGGCATTTCTACTTAGAGGTGTGTGTGTGTGTGTGTGTGTGTGTGTGTGTGTGTGTGTGTGTGTGTGTGTGTGTGTGTGTGTGTGCATATATCGGTCCCTATCAGAAGCTCAAGTTTTCAAAAACTCAAAATTCATATTGTTGAGGCGATATGATCGAGTTTCCGAAAACTTGAAAGCTTTTGAATGGAGTTTGCAATACAGTGAGACTAGGGGAATTTACCCTTTTCCCCACATTCGATCTTGGAGTTGGTATATACAATATGCAAGGGGTAGGGGGTGCTGGAGGGATTGCCCCCCGCCTGCAAAAACATAGAAAAAAGGTAGATTTTTGTTGTTTTTTAATGTTTGAGGTTTTAGAAACTCAATCATATTGTCTCAACAATATGAACTCTGAGTTTCTGAAAACTCAAGATTCTGACATAGACACCCACACACACACACACACACACACACACACACACATAAATATATATATATATATATATATATATATATATATATATATATATATATATATATATATATATATATATATATATATATATATATATATATAGGTTCATAGGTTCATAGGTTCATAGGTAGGTACTAGGCTATCGGCCATAGAGTCTATATAAGCCTAGCCATAAAGATTCCCTGGCTTTCGCCACCCACAAAAAAATTATTTTCCTGTGCCACTGTCGAGCAGAACCACAGAAGTGATCCCTGGGGTGAATTTCCTATTTCCTATCCAATCGTCAACATTTTTCTTAAAGAGGGCTAATGAGGAGCTCTGCTTGACATGAATGGGCAGTCTGTTCCAGAGTATGGGAAGTCGCTGGAACAGAAATCTATCCCTCCAGCATGTTTTGTTTATTGTGGTGACAAGGGTTAGGCCCCTGGAGCATGTGGCTCAGAGAGATTGGGATTTCTTTAAGAGTAGCATGTCCAACAGCTCTGGGTTTGACATGGCCTTGTATGTAAGGCAGAGTTCGCCTCTGAGTAGGTGATATGTGACGGAGTAGAGCTGGAGTTTTTTGAGATGGTCTGCATAGGGCAAATGTTTGAGGCCAGTGATCCTCTTTGTGAGGCCTTTCCAGTTGTTGTAAATGTCTTGTGAGGTACATACCAAATGGGGCATTGTACTCTATAATAGGTATAATGAGGGATGAGTAGAGAGGAACAATGACCTCCTTTTTTCTGGATGAGACACCTTTTTGTGATGCGGTGTGCCATGTAGAAGGATTTCCTGACTACTGTGGCAATGTAGTTATCAAAGGAGAGACTACTGTCCACCTATGTCCCTAGGTCTCTTATCACACTTTCAGTGTTAAGTGGACTACCGCCTATGTGGTAGTTCATGGGCAAAGGGATTTTCAAAAAGGGGATGGCTTTGCATTTTTTGGCGTTGAGCTTGATGTCATGGCTTTGACACCAGGCATCTGTCTTAGTGAGGCTCTTTTGTAGAATATCCACATCATCCCACATGGGGATTCAATAATGGCTAAACCACACGATAGTCACAAACAAGAAACTTTTAATGAAGCTTTCAGGTCTACACCCTTCATCAGCATACAAAATCACATTACATTAGTCACATTTAAATAGAGGAAACATTAAAACATTAAAAGCCTACAGGCTGACAAATTTCCTGTCCTCAATGGGACAGTGAGTTTAAAACCAGTTTTAGTTAAGCGACAGAGAGAGAATTTGTAATATTATATTATATGCGTATATGTACATATATATATGTATATATATATATATATATATATATATATATATATATATTTTTTTTTATATATGTTTTATTCTTAATTTTATGTGCATATATGTGTTGTATATTTATATCTATATAAATGTTAGGAAAAGTTTTTTTAAATTGATTGTAACTTCTAATTTACATATTTAATTATAGCTTATGTTTGAATGGCTGGCTTGATCATGTGATTTTAATGTTTCCTCTATTTAAATGTGACTAATGTAATGTGATTTTGTATGCTGATGAAGGGTGTAGACCTGAAAACTTCATTAAAAGTTTCTTGTTTGTGACTATCGTGTGGTTTGGACGTTTATGATATACAGTGCTTCTAGAGTATCTTTGCAGATTCAATAATGGCTCCCAGTTGCAGTCATCTGCAAACTTTGCTAGCCATAGACACTCAGTGTTGGACTGAACTTCAGAGAAGTAGATGGCAAACCAAAGGTGACCCAGGACTGAACCCTGTGGTACTCCACTTGTCATTGGTCTGGAGTCAGATTTGGAGTTGGCTACTTTCACGGTGTGGGTTCTGTCAGTGAGCCCGTTGGCAACCCATCACATGATAGAGATTTATGCCCAGTTTAGTGAGTGTATCTATGATTCCAGAGTGGGGGATGGTGTCGAAGGCCTTGGTGAGGTCTAAATAGGCTGTGTGAACCACCTTACCCTTATCCACGGCTCTGGTGACTGCTTCAAAGACATCAATCAGGTTTAGGAGACATGATCTACCTTTCACAAAACCAAACTAAGTGGGGTCCAGAGTTTGAAGGTTACCTATGTCTTTATTTATAAGTTCCATGATGATACATTTCATGGCTTGCAGATCAGGCTCCTCAGGCTAATGGGGTGGTAGTTCCCCGGGTCAGTGGTGGATCCCCATGTGGAGTGGCATAACTGTAGCTGTACACCATTCAGTAGGCACAAAGCCTAAAGTGAGGCTATGATTAAACATGGTACTTAGGTGGGGTGCCAGTTCATGTAGAACACAGCCCGGAATGTTGTCTGGTCCCATGGATGCTGTATTCTTGGCTTTGGTGAGTGAGTTTTTTACCTGTGTGGCCGTGTTTACTGGGACTTGCCACTCTTCTGGTATTGAGATGGGCCCTTTAGGTGGTGAGATGGGGGAGAAATTAGCACTGAACCTATCTGCAGGATGTTGGCAATATCAGTTGGTTCTGTATATTTAGTGCCATTGTGCTGTAACTCAGAGCAGATCTGAGTGTTGCCATTGAGATTCTTGACATAACTATAGAATGCCTTCTGGTTGTCTTTAGAATCTGTGGCAATTTTGTTTTTGTAACTAGCTTTGGAGGATTTTATGAGGAATCTCAGCTTCTTACTGAGGCTGACAAGGGAGTTTTTCCAATCATGGGATTTTACTCTTTTTTGCAACAGTTTCTTCCTTCTGTTGTAGAGTTTGTTTATGCCACAGGACCACCAGATTGGCTTCCTTTTTTTGGAGGAGAGCATCTTGGTTCTATTTGGGATGGCATGGTGTGTGCAAATGTGTATGTGCTCATACAGTGCATTGGTGTAAAATTCAGCAGTTGTACGTCTACTTTCCATCTGCATGGGTGTCGTGAAGTTTGCCATTTCTGTCTTAAGAAGCATGAAGTTTGCTTTGGAGACATTTTTTACAGTGGTTGCCTTATGGGGGGGTGGGGGTGGGATGTGGATGTCTAGGGTAATTAGTTTATGGTTGGATCTGACCAATAGGGAGATGACCTCTGGTGTGGAGCATCGGTCACCCATGTTGGTAATGAGCAGGTCAAGGATATTGGTGCCCCTGGTGGGGGTATGGATAAGTTGATCTAAGGTGTTGGAATTTATGAATTCCAAAACACGTTGAGCAAATGTGTTGGCACATCAGTAGTTTTCACAGTTAATGGCAGGGTAGTTGAAGTCGCCCAGTATTAGGGTATTTGGTTGTACCTTAATATTTTCCAGTATGTTAAGAAAAGTGGAATGGGAATCTTGGGGCTTAGTGGGAGATCTGTAGCAAGCTACAATTTGGTTTGCAATCTTGCCTAGTGTTAGCTGCACCCGGAGAATTTTGGATGCATTATGTTGGGCAACTAGCCTGGTGGTATGGATATCCTTGGTGAATATGGATACTCCTCTGCATTTAGTGTTTTGGTCCAGGTTAGGTGGCCGAAAGCTTGGTATGAATTGTAGCCAGGTATTGCAGGGTGCTCTCTGGAGCTTTGAACCAGGTCTCTGTTACTGCACAGATGTCGATCTTCTCCATTTTAAGGAGTGCCCTGAGTGAGTGCATTTTGAGGTTTGGACTTCTAGCATTGAGTAGCATTACCCTCATATTTTGCTTGCTTGTACCTTTTACGGTGGTAATTTTGTCATTTGAACATTGCCTAAAAAAGGCACTATAGGACTGGAAAGAACCTTATATATGTATGTACTGTTAGACATCTCCCAGTCCCCATGATCATATGCCTAGTACTGTTCCTACATTCACCTTTTAGCAACTACTAAAAAAAATGAATTTATTCATACACTAGTAAGAAGGGAATTTTCCAGTGATAATAGTCCCTTGTCTGTATTGCATTACCATAACACACATGCTATATTAAAAAAATATTTGCTGATTCTTACATATGAAGCATGACGTGGCAACAAAACTGTTAACTTCAAATTGACTTACCCTGACTAAACATTCTAATAGTAAAGTGACATGACTAAAAGATGGAGAATAACGTGTTCATTCTTAGCTTGGCATTGTAGCATGGATAGATAAGGCCCTGGCTACATCCCAGATGACCTACATTTGAAGAGTTGCTCTTGTACTAGAACAGCTGGCTATGGTCGGATGAAAGTTAGTGACAGATATCTTGCCCATCATGAGCAGAAGGAGTGGTTGTTCCCATTGATCAGTTGCCACCAAACAAGTGGAGGCCTACAAGGCACCAAAATGGCCAAGACTGGAGTCATCGCTCAGTACTATTAAGCTGGCAAATATAGGCCTCAATAGCATAAGTCTGGAAGTACACACATGCACAATGAGGCATTGAAGGGCCCTGCTATGATGCACATGATCAAATCAGCCAACAAGAATGAGGCTAAAACCTAAAGTAAAACCCCTTTATGGCCGCCTGGATGTCATCCTGTCATGATTACTTCTTACCATCTATTGGGAGCAAATGAGCTGCTTGACTGTGGGAGACGTAATGGCTGACAGACAAAGGAGGATAAAATCCCTTAAAAATTTTTTAGTCATGAACTTAATTTATTCCTGGATATTACGTGGGCCAAGCCCCTCTCATGTTGTTGTATCTTTTGGCTTTTCCCAGTTAGGGGTCGCCACAGCAGAACTCCGGTCCGCTAATGATTGGCAGTAGATTTTTACGTACCAACTTGCCAGGCCTGACGCACAACCTTTAACGAAGGTACGCCCATTCACGCATGTCTCCACACAGAAGACACTTTAGCTGAGAATCGAACAGGACAACATCTTACTGTGAGGTAACAATTCTACCGCAGCTCAAGCCCCTCTCATACATAATCTTATAATATTATATCCTCCAGAATGAGCAAACCCAAACACAAATGTTATTCTTCATTCTCAGAGTTATTAGGATAATATGAAATATCAACATTTCAGTGTAAGAAAATTTATAAGGAAGTACAGTACAAAACCATTAGTGCTTTGAAGAAGAAATATTCAATATTTTTACAAAATTTGATAGAACATTAACAGCTGTAATCTCACCACTCAGGTCATACTCTGTTGTACACCAACCGATTTTATCGTTGTTGATGGGACTCTGTGCAGTACATCATATATTACTGAAACTGAATATTTTTTTCAGTCACATTTCTTTAATACACATAGGTATTTGTATCACTAATATTTAATAAGGGAAGCCAGAGTAGGAATGTTAAACTCGTGAGGAGCATTAATAATTTATGTATGTTTAAGTTTTAGTGAACTTCATTTTACCTCAAGTCCTGTATAAACTTGTCTGTCTGAATGCATGCCCAGAACAGTAATTAAACTGCATTTGAATAATTTACCATCTGAACCAAAGTAAAGAACTATTATAATATTGCGTTATTCTTGTAGCCAAGGGTACAGAGCCATCTCTGCTTGCCTGCTCTGTGACTATGAACAAGTCTCTTGACCAAACAGTGCTCCTGGATCATCCTTAAAAAGGCCCATGTGTGTAGTGGGCTTACCCAATTAATAAATGTATAAAATAAAATAAAATAAAAATAAGTCAGAAGATATGTTCCTGTTAGGATAACTACTACATTATTTCAATTATAATTAGGGTATGAAATCTTAAATATGCTGTCTTTGCATAACAGAGAGAGAGAGAAGATTCAGGGTTTGGGCTTTGGATTCAAGATGCAAGCTGGTTTGATCCAAAAAAGGTTGGAAGACCTACAGTTTAATCATGGACAATCAGGGGCACTTTTAAAATATTAGTACTATTAACGTGAGATGATGATGCAATAAAAAGAATGTGAATTAATATAGATTTTATGAAGTAAAAGAAGTCTATAACTCTAATTATTGTGATTATTTATTAAATGTAATTCACCAGCTTTTCTCCAAAAATCATGAGTTTTAGGAGGGATTAAGAGAGACAGAGCTAAATTTGGGTCAAAATCTTAGACAGTTGGGAGCTATGCCTCCAGCCCTAACCCAGGAATCTTGGTATCTCAGAAGACAAGTGAAAACTCTTTGACAATTTGGGCAGACTGTCCTCGATACCTCTCAATCTCTTAGAGCAAGAAATCTGTACAAAGACAAAAACAATGGGGGACAAAGGCCCAAAAAAAGGACAAATTTTATATAGTACTTTTATAAAAAAGAAGAATGTCACTGAGGAGTGCAGAAAACACAACATATAGTTTAAGGTTGAGCACCTAGAAAGTTGCTAGAATAACAGGTTTGTGATAACATGCATTTTTCTGAAGGATATGAAGTCTGAAAGTCAAATGTCTGTTGTTATTTAGTGACTTCAACCCTCAGCGATTTGCCAGAAAAACATACATTTTATGAGGAGGATAAAAATGTAAGGCAAAAATCTAGACATTCTGTGAAAATCTGGACAGTTGAGAAGTATGCTATCCCTTCAAACTAAAACCAGTACCAGTGCATTTACCAACCATCACTGTGTCTTAGTATCAAAGAACATGTCTTTCAGGTACCCTTCCTTGAAATATTTTTCATGTTTTGACAGATCAACAGCCCATGTAGTTGTTTGAAGGAATCAGTATTGTTTAGTTCATAAAGTTTAGATTATCCCAAGAACAGAATAATATTCAATATGGATAAAATAAAATAAAATAAATTCACAATAAAATTAATAATGAAAATGAATAATGGTGAAAGCCTTTATTTAATGGTATATGCAAATAGAGGTACAAGAAGTTCAGATAAATAGGCTTCCTTTAACCGTTACTAGTTTCCTTTTCCAAATAATAGATTCTTTCTGTATGTTTAACAAAACACAGCTACAATCTGCAACAAAGAAGCTGGGCCTGTGAAGATGCCTAAAAGCATATAGCTGATCTAATACAACGTTAATACTTTTCTCTATAAATTTACATCCATAACTACAACTCTTGATGGCTAGTTGAAAGCCCTCTGTTCAACTCATACTGACTGCTCAAGTAGAGAGAGTGATTCACACTTCTTAGCCTATTCAATGTTTTTCTTCTCCTAGCTCCAGGATGTTGTTTCCCACTGTTGGTGTCTTCACTGAACACTAATAAGTCCCGTGTCCCTCTGTCTGGTACCGCTCTATTTTCACCACAGAACAAGTAAACCAAGTGATAATATAAAAAAGGCTTTATTTTTTATTTCATATTTATATGGTAATTATTATTAATTTCTACTTGCAGTGATGCAGGAGTAAGAATAATAAGTTATAGGGTGTGCAGGGTAGACTCAAATGCAGGAGGGTGCTGAGGTAAAGTCCTCCCAAAGAAAGTCCATCAGAAAAATCAATCACTGAATATTGCACCAGTAAAACTCTACTGCCAATCATGAGCAGACAGGTGATCCGCTGTGGCGACCTCTAACTGGGAAAAGCCGAAAGAAGAAGATTCTTAAGAAAGACATTCAGCCTTTTTAATTAAGATATTACTGATACTATTAAAAAGGGAATGCTTTATGCCATGAACGTTTAGTATGATTTTATTAAAACCTTAATTTTTTGCATATAGTGTATTCTGCTCTTCTCTTTACAAACACACGTTTCTAAAACTGTTTAGCTTTTTGTGAGTTATTGGAAATTTTAAGGAATCTTTTACAAAGGTCAGCTTTACCTATTTGATTATAAATTCTTAATAAACTTAACATTTTATCTAACTGAACTGGCCTGAAACTCTTTGAGGAACTGAGCAATATAATTCTGTTTTTCTCCTTTTCATAAATGCCAGAATAAAACCCATTGACATCTACAATCCACAGAAATAGTTGTTTTACTAAAATTCTTCAAGATAACTTCCAAAGGCCCCCAAGTACTTGTATACTTTAAACTGTGATTCTTTTGTTTGTCTTACAATTAACTGCTTTTCCATAGTAATGTAGTAGAAGATAAACTGTCATGCTCACCTTATTTCAAGCTAAATATTTAGCGTCTCAAAGTTATATAAACAAAATTCCTGTGTAGACTCATGTTCCAGTTGTTACTTAACAAGGAAGCTATAGAAGATATGACATTAGCATGAGACTCACAGCTGTAGAAATATAAGACCAGGTGTTTATTCGCATGACAGAACTGCGTCTAAAAATTGGCATGTATCTAGTGCGCCTTTTATGCATGTTTGTATAGTCTTCCTTGATTTTGGAGATGAGCACTAAGTGTTCAAGAAAGATGGCAAGAAATTAAAGACATTTCTACTTAGAGGTGTGTGTGTGTGTGTGTGTGTGTGTGTGTGTGTGTGTGTGTGTGTGTGTGTGTGTGTGTGTGTGTGTGTGTGTGTGTGTGTGTATGTGTGTGCATATATCGGTCCCTATCAGAAGCTCAAGTTTTCAAAAACTCAAAATTCATATTGTTGAGGCGATATGATCGAGTTTCCGAAAACTTGAAAGCTTTTGAATGGAGTTTGCAATACAGTGAGACTAGGGGAATTTACCCTTTTCCCCACATTCGATCTTGGAGTTGGTATATACAATATGCAAGGGGTGGGGGGTACTGGAGGGATTACCCCCCCCCCCCGCAAAAACATAGAAAAAAGGTAGATTTTTGTTGTTTTTTAATGTTTGAGTTTTTAGAAACTCAATCATATTGTCTCAACAATATGAACTCTGAGTTTCTGAAAACTCAAGATTCTGACATAGACACACACACACATACACACACACACACACACATATATATATATATGGGTCACCTTTAAAATCTCGAACTCGCGTTTGCCCGAAACGGAATCCGACGGGACGAGAATACCGAAAACGCAGATGACCGAAAAGGTGAGAACCCGACGGACTCGGTAAGTGTGCGATCGAGTGAGGGATTTAGTGTTAGGGAGCGGACAGGTAAGTGTGCGATAGTGAGGGACTGTGGGTTAGGGGTGGGTAAGTGAGTTAGGGTTAGGGTGCAGGTAGGGTGTGTGTGCGATAGCGAGGGACTGTGGGTTTAGGGGTGGGTAAGTGAGTTAGGGTTAGGGTGCAGGTAGGGTGTGTGTGCGATAGCGAGGGACTGTGGGTTTAGGGGTGGGTAAGTGAGTTAGGGTTAGGGTGCAGGTAGGGTAAGTGTGCGGTAGTGTCGGACCTTAGGGTTAGGGTTTGGGTTAGGGATAGTGCATATGTTATGTAGTGTACTGTGTTGTTTACGTGTAGTGTGTTGGTGTAATGGTTTTCGGTGTTTTGCGTTTTCGGCGTTTTATGTTGTCGGTCTTTTCGTTTCGGTCATTAGTGTGTCGGGCAAACGCGGTTTCGAGGTTTTAAAGGTGATCCATATATATATAGATATATATATATATATATATATATATATATATATATATATATATATATATATATAGGTCCATAGGTTCATAGGTAGGTACTAGGCTATCGGCCATAGGGCCTATATAAGCCTAGCCATAAAGATTCCCTGGCTTTCGCCACCCACAAAAAAATTATTTTCCTGTGCCCCTGTCGAGCAGAACCACAGAAGTGATCCCTGGGGTGAATTTCCTATTTCCTATCCAATCGTCAAAATTTTTCTTAAAGAGGGCTAATGAGGAGCTCTGCTTGACATGAATGGGCAGTCTGTTCCAGAGTATGGGAAGTCGCTGGAACAGAAATCTATCCCTCCAGCATGTTTTGTTTATTGTGGTGAAAAGGTTTAGGTCCCTGGAGCATGTGGCTCAGAGAGATTGGGATTTCTTTAAGTGTAGCATGTCCAACAGCTCTGGGTTTGACATGGCCTTGTATGTAAGGCAGAGTTCGCCTCTGAGTAGGTGATATGTGACGGAGTAGAGCTGGAGTTTTTTGAGATGGTCTGCACAGGGCAATGTTTGAGGCCAGTGATCCTCTTTGTGAGGCCTTTCCAGTTGTTGTAAATGTCTTGTGAGGTACATACCAAGTGGGGCATTGTACTCTATAATAGGTATAATGAGGGATGAGTAGAGAGGAACAATGACCTCCTTTTTTCTGGATGAGACACCTTTTGTGATGAGGTGTGCCATGTAGAAGGATTTCCTGACTACTGTGGCAATGTAGTTATCAAAGGAGAGACTACTGTCAACCTGTGTCCCTAGGTCTCTTATCACACTTTCAGTGTTAAGTGGACTACCGCCTATGTGGTAGTTCATGGGCAAAGGGATTTTCAAAAAGGGGATGACTATGCATTTTTTGGTGTTGAGCTTGATGTCATGGCTTTGACACCAGGCATCTGTCTTAGTGAGACTCTTTTGTAGAATATCCACATCATCCCACATGGGGATTCAATAATAGCTAAACCACACGATAGTCACAAACAAGAAACTTTTAATGAAGCTTTCAGGTCTACACCCTTCATCAGCATACAAAATCACATTACATTAGTCACATTTAAATAGAGGAAACATTAAAACATTAAAAGCCTACAGGCTGACAAATTTCCTGGCCTCAATGGGACAGTGAGTTTAAAACCAGTTTTAGTTAAGCGACAGAGAGAGAATTTGTAATATTATATTATATGTGTATATGTACATATATATATGTATATAAATATATATATATAATATATATATATATATATATATATATATATATTTATTTATTTTTTTTTATATGTTTTATTCTTAATTTTATGTGCATATATGTGTTGTATATTTATATCTATATAAATGTTAGGAAAAGTTTTTTTAAATTGATTGTAACTTCTAATTTACATATTTAATATATCTTATGTTTGAATGGCTAGCTTGATCATGTGATTTTAATGTTTCCTCTATTTAAATGTGACTAATGTAATGTGATTTTGTATGCTAATGAAGGGTGTAGACCTGAAAGCTTCATTAAAAGTTTCTTGTTTATGACTATTGTGTGGTTTGGACGTTTATGATATACAGTGCTTCTAGAGTATCTTTGCAGATTCAATAATGGCTCCCAGTTTGCAGTCATCTGCAAACTTTGCTAGCCATAGACACTCAGTGTTGGCCTGAACTTCAGAGAAGTAGATGGCAAACCAAAGGTGACCCAGGACTGAACCCTGTGGTACTCCACTTGTCATTGGTCTGGAGTCAGATTTGGAGTTGGCTACTTTCACGGTGTGGGTTCTGTCAGTGAGCCCGTTGGCAACCCATCACATGATAAGAGATTTATGCCCAGTTTAGTGAGTTTATCTATGATTCCAAAGTGGGGGATGGTGTCGAAGGCCTTGGTGAGGTCTAAATAGGCTGTGTGAACCACCTTACCCTCATCCACGGCTCTGGTGACTGCTTCAAAGACATCAGTCAGGTTTAGGAGACATGATCTACCTTTCACAAAACCAAACTAGGTGGGGTCCAGAGTTTGAAGGTTACCTATGTCTTTATTTACAAGTTCCATGATGATACATTTCATGGCTTGCAGATCAGGCTCCTCAGGCTAATGGGGTGGTAATTCCCAGGGTCCGTGGTGGATCCCCCTTGTGGAGTGGCATAACTGTAGCTGTACACCATTCAGTAGGCACAAAGCCTAAAGTGAGGCTATGATTAAACACGGTACTTAGGTGGGGTGCCAGTTCGTGTAGAACACAGCCCGGAATGTTGTCTGGTCCCATGGATGCTGTATTCTTGGCTTTGGTGAGTGACTTTTTTACCTGTGCGGCCATGTTTACAGGGACTTGGCACTCTTCTGGTATTGAGATGGGCCCTTTAGATGGTGAGATGGGGGAGAAATTATCACTGAACCTATCTGCAGGATGTTGGCAATATCAGTTGGTTCTGTATATTTAGTGCCATTGTGCTGTAACTCAGAGCAGATCTGAGTGTTGCCATTGAGATTCTTGACATAACTATAGAATGCCTTCTGGTTGTCTTTAGAATCTGTGGCAATTTTGTTTTTGTAACTAGCTTTGGAGGATTTTATGAGAAATCTCAGCTTTTTACTGAGGCTGACAAGGGAGTTTTTCCAATCATGGGATTTTACTCTTTTTTGCAACAGTTTCTTCCTTTTGTTGTAGAGTTTGTTTATGCCACAGGACCACCAGATTAGCTTCCTTTTTTTTGGAGGAGAGCATCTTGGTTGTATTTGAGATGGCATGGTGTGTGCAAACGTGTATGTGCTCATACAGTGCATTGGTGTAAAATTCAGCAGTCGTACGTCTACTTTCCATCTGCATGGGTGTCGTGAAGTTTGCCATTTCTGTCTTAAGAAGCATGAAGTTTGCTTTGGAGACATTTTTTACAGTGGTTGCCTTATGGGGGGGGGTGGGGGTGGGATGTGGATGTCTAGGGTAATTAGTTTATGGTTGGATCTGACCAATAGGGAGATGACCTCTGGTGTGGAGCATCGGTCACCCATGTTGGTAAAACCTGGTCAAGGATATTGGTGCCCTGGTGGGGGTATGGATAAGTTGATCTAAGGTGTTGGAATTTATGAATTCCAAAACACGTTGAGCAAATGTGTTGGTACATCAGTAGTTTTCACAGTTAATGGCAGGGTAGTTGAAGTCACCCAGTATTAGGGTATTTGGTTGTACCTTAATATTTTCCAGTATGTTAAGAAAAGTGGAATGGGAATCTTGGGGCTTAGTGGGAGATCTGTAGCAAGCTACAATTTGGTTTGCAGTCTTGCCTAGTGTTAGCTGCGCCCGGAGAATTTTGGATGCATTATGTTGGGCAACTAGCCTGGAGGTGTGGATATCCTTGGTGAATATGGATACTCCTCTGCATTTAGTGTTTCGGTCCAGGTTAGGTGGCCGAAAGCTTGGTATGAATTGTAGCCAGGTATTGCAGGGGTGCTCTCTGGAGCTTTGAACCAGGTCTCTGTTACTGCACAGATGTCGATCTCCATTTTAAGGAGTGCCCTGAGTGAGTGCATTTTGAGGTTTGGACTTCTAGCATTGAGTAGCATTACCCTCATATTTTGCTTGCTTGTACCTTTTACGGTGGTAATTTTGTCATTTGAACATTGCCTAAAAAAGGCACTATAGGACTGGAAAGAACCTTACATATGTATGTACTGTTAGACATCTTCCAGTCCCCATGATCATATGCCTAGTACTGTTCCTACATTCACCTTTTAGCAACTACTAAAAAAATGAATTTATTCATACACTAGTAAGAAGGGAATTTTCCAGTGATAATAGTCCCTTGTCTGTATTGCATTACCATAACACACATGCTATATTAAAAAAATATTTGCTGATTCTTACATATGAAGCATGACGTGGCAACAAAACTGTTAACTTCAAACTGACTTACCCTGACTAAACATTGTAATAGTAAAGTGACATGACTAAAAGATGGGAGAATAACATCTTCATTCTTAGCTTGGCATTGTAGCACTGATAGATAAGGCCCTGGCTACATCCCAGATGACCTACATTTGAAGAGTTGCTCTTGTACTAGAACAGCTGGCTATGGTCGGATGAAAGTTAGTGACAGATATCTTGCCCATCATGAGCAGAAGGAGTGGTTGTTCCCATTGATCAGTTGCCACCAAACAAGTGGAGGCCTACAAGGCACCAAAATGGCCAAGACTGGAGTCATGGCTCAGTACTATTAAGCTGGCAAATATAGGCCTCAATAGAATAAGTCTGGAAGTACACACATGCACAATTAGGCATTGTAGGGCCCTGCTATGATGCACATGATCAAATCAGCCAACAAGAATGAGGCTAAAACCTAAAGTAAAACCCCTTTATGGCCGCCTGGATGTCATCCTGTCATGATTACTTCTTACCATCTATTGGGAGCAAATGAGCTGCTTGACTGTGGGAGACCTAATGGCTGACAGACAAAGGAGGATAAAATCCCTTAAAAATTTTTAGTCATGAACTTAACTTATTCCTGGATATTACGTGGGCCAAGCCCCTCTCATGTTGTTGTATCTTTTGGCTTTTCCCAGTTAGGGGTCGCCACAGCGGAACTCCGGTCCGCTAATGATTGGCAGTAGATTTTTACATACCGACTTGCCAGGCCTGACACACAACCTTCAACGAAGGTACGCCCATTCACGCATGTCTCCACACAGAAGACACTTTAGCTGAGAATCGAACAGGACAACATCTTACTGTGAGGTGACAATTCTACCGCAGCTCAAGCCCCTCTCATACATAATCTTATAATATTATATACTCCAGAATGAGCAAACCCAAACACAAATGTTATTCTTCATTCTCAGAGTTATTAGGATAATATGAAATATCAACATTTCAGTGTAAGAAAATTTATAAGGAAGTACAGTACAAAACCATTAGTGCTTTGAAGAAGAAATATTCAATATTTTTACAAAATTTGATAGAACATTAACAGTTGTAATCTCACCACTCAGGTCATACTCTGTTGTACACCAACCGATTTTATCGTTGTTGATGGGACTCTGTGCAGTACATCATATATTACTGAAACTGAATATTTTTTTCAGTCACATTTCTTTAATACACATAGGTATTTGTATCACTAATATTTAATAAGGGAAGCCAGAGTAGGAATGTTAAACTCATGAGGAGCATTAATAATTTATGTATGTTTAAGTTTTAGTGAACTTCATTTTACCTCAAGTCCTGTATAAACCTGTCTGTCTGAATGCATGCCCAGAACAGTAATTAAACTGCATTTGAATAATTTACCATCTGAACCAAAGTAAAGAACTATTATAATATTACGTTATTCTTGTAGCCAAGGGTACAGAGCCATCTCTGCTTGCCTGCTCTGTGACTATGAACAAGTCTCTTGACCAAACAGTGCTCCTGGATCATCCTTAAAAAGGCCCATGTGTGTAGTGGGCTTACCCAATTAATAAATGTATAAAATAAAATAAAATAAAAATAAGTCAGAAGATATGTTCCTGTTAGGATAACTACTACATTATTTCAATTATAATTAGGGTATGAAATCTTAAATATGCTGTCTTTGTATAACAGAGAGAGAGAGAAGATTCAGGGTTTGGGCTTTGGATTCAAGATGCAAGCTGGTTTGATCCAAAAAAGGTTGGAAGGCTTATAGTTTAATCATGGACAATCAGGGGCACTTTTAAAATATTAGTACTATTAACTTGAGGCAATGATGCAATAAAAGAATGTGAATTAATATTGATTTTATGAAGTAAAAGAAGTCTATAACTCTATAACTCTAATTATTGTGATTATTTATTAAATGTAATTCACCAGCTTTTCTCCAAAAATCATGAGTTTTAGGAGGGATTAAGAGAGACAGAGCCAAATTTGGGTCAAAATCTTAGACAGTTGGGAGCTATGCCTCCAGCCCTAACCCAGGAATCTTGGTATCTCAGAAGACAAGTGAAAACTCTTTGACAATTTGGGCAGACTGTCCTCAATACCTCTCAATCTCTTAGAGCAAGAAATCTGTACAAAGACAAAAACAATGGGGGACAAAGGCCCAAAAAAGGACAAATTTTATATAGTACTTTTATAAAAAAGAAGAATGTCACTGATGAGTGCAGAAAACACAACATATAGTTTAAGGTTGAGCACCTAGAAAGTTGCTAGAATAACAGGTTTGTGATAACATGCATTTTTCTGAAGGATATGAAGTCTGAAAGTCAAATGTCTGTTGTTAATTAGTGACTTCAACCCTCAGCGATTTGCCAGAAAAACATACATTTTATGAGGAGGATAAAAATGTAAGGCAAAAATCTAGACATTCTGTGAAAATCTGGACAGTTGAGAAGTATGCTATCCCTTCAAACTAAAACCAGTACCAGTGCATTTACCAACCATCACTGTGTCTTAGTATCAAAGAACATGTCTTTCAGGTACCCTTCCTTGAAATATTTTTCATGTTTTGACAGATCAACAGCCCATGCAGTTGTGTGAAGGAATCAGTATTGTTTAGTTCATAAAGTTTAGATTATCCCAAGAACAGAATAATATTCAGTATATGGATAAAATAAAATAAAATAAGTTCACAATAAAATTAATAATGAAAATGAATAATGGTGAAAGCCTTTATTTAATGGTATATGCAAATAGGGGTACAAGAAGTTCAGATAAATAGGCTTCCTTTAACCGTTACCACCTTCCTTTTCCAAATAATAGATTCTTTCTGTATGTTTAACAAAACACAGCTACAATCTGCAACAAAGAAGCTGGGCCTGTGAAGATGCCTAAAAGCATATAGCTGATCTAATACGACGTTAATACTTTTCTCTATAAATTTACATCCATAACAATTTCCTGTGTTGGTTTTGATGTATAATACTTTTCTTTGTTATTTTATATGTACACTCTGAAGTGCAATTCTCTAATGTGTCTGTGGATAAAAAGTTAACCTGAACTATTATGACCCTTTTAGGGACACTTTCTAGTTGTACACATTTGTCTTTATGCATTTGTGATGTTTTACTATATTTGTTTCCTCAGATCAATGTAACCCACCATAAAATATACAATATTTAAAAAAATTATTGTGTTGAAATACTATAATATGCAAAACTATATAGTAAAACAAGTAACTACACAAAGTAACATCTACTATATAAATGGAAAAAGCAGTACAACACAAAAAAATGGGTGGCCACAGTGGTGCAGCTGTTAGCATTGCCGCCTCACAGCAAGAGGTTCTCCGGTTCGATCCTTGGCTGGGGTGCCTTATGTGCGAAGTCTGCATGTCCTCCCTGTGGTTGTGAGGGTTTGCTCTGGTTTCCTCCCACATCCCAGACATGCATAGGTGGATTGGATACTCTAAATTGGCCCTAGGCATAAGTGTGTGTGTGTGTGTGTGTGTGTGTGTGTGTGTGTGTGTGTGTGTGTGTGTACTTGTGTGTCTGTGTGTGTGCCTTCCATGGAAGGTTGGGCACTGGGCTGGCAACTCGACACCATAAAACTCCACTGCCAATCATGAGCGGACAGGTGATTGATGTGGCGACCCCTAACTGGGAAAAGCCAGAAGAACAAGTTCAACACAAAAAAATGAGAAGTGAGTCACACCTTCGAAAGTGTAGAAAGAAAAAATGAATGTTCTTTAAAAAACACAATGACGTTTTTACAGATGTAACTACAATAATGCCATGTTCACAGTTGTTTCTGCCACCTACTGAAATTCAGCCTAACCTTATTGTTATTGTTCTCTGTTCTAGAAAAACAGACCTTCCTTGTATGGCGATACTTAATAGCATCTAGAAAAGGATAAAGATGTGGAAAATCTTACCTGTCTTTATCCATTTCTCCTGCTGAAATGCAATGTAGACAATGAACCTGGAAATGCTGTTTCTTAAGCTGGAGCTCTACTAGAATATCCATAAATATTTTATCTGTGTCTGATGTGAAATGAAAATAAAGTTATAATTCTGATAAAGTAATAATATGCCACCAAAATGGGCACCAGGTTATTATTATACATTATTGTGAAATGCTCTATAGGTTTTTAAAGACTTGGGATTATTTTTTTCAAAAGACGGCCCTGAAAAGCATTTCCTTCTTATAAGGACTTTAGATTTATCAGAAATGTACATATCCAAGAAATTCTTGAATTAACTTGCCAAAGTATACCAAACGCAGTGGAATTCCTGTTTTGACTTCTAGGTAAAGTTCTAAAAAGCAGCAAGAACCAGATATAATTAGTTGCAAAATTCCAAAATCTGTGAGACCGTGTAACATACTTAAAAAATGAAGAACAATTTACTAAAACTTCTATATTCTCACCTTCTATCTGGCCACAGTTAACGGCTTCCAAGCCTTTGACACCTGTGGGAGAATATACTAAAGAAAGTAAGGAAGATTTCAGTTTTAAATATAAAGTAAACAGGCACTGTAGAGGTTTACAGGAAAAATCTTCAAACACAGTCCAGGGATCCAAAAATTATAAATTTAATAAGTTTAATTTTACACACATAATGACTTAAAACAAATAATTATTATAAGTATTCTTCCCATGTGGTTTATTTGGCTACCTGTAAGATTTGTAGCAAATTTTATGTAGGGAAAACGGATAGGTTACTTAGGGATAGAATTAGAGAGCATATATATCATATAAAAAAGGGGGAGTATGTTCAATGCCCTAGCTAAACACATTAAGGAGACCAGTGCACAGCATACCTTTATATTTAGGGTGATAGGTAGATGCTTTGAAAATCTAAGGGGTGGTGATATCAAGATACGAACCGAGAACTTAGAAACCAATTGGATAGTGAGGCTGAGAGCAAATGATGGACATGGTCTGAATGATCATATACCATTAAGACCTATTTTGAAAAACAGACCACTGCGTAGATAACACAACTATATATAATGTTTTTATATGTATTTGCAAATTGCATATATAGTTATATAGACAGTTATATGCATAATTATTCATGTCTATGTATTATGTTTTCCAGAATTTTTTATATATTTTTATATGTCTTTAAGAGTTTTAGTGCGTGATCATGTGACTTTTAGTATAAATGCAGGTGTAAGTGTGTTACTTGATACACCTGAAGAAGCCTAATGGTGAAAGCGCTTTTGTATTTTGGCAATAAAATTTATTGAAGAAGCCTGGAGCCTTACCTCTGTTCTGTTTTTGCAATGAAACAAAATGCATGCACCAATAATGACAAAACTGCCCAATTAAGAACATTTCCATCATAAAAGTCTACTCAAACTTCTACAATCCACCAGTATCTTTAAATATGCACAATCTCTGCAGAAGTAAAAGTCATCTAAATAATTCCACATTAAAGAGATCTGTAACTAATGAAGAGGTTGCTGCTAGCAAACAACTTTATATTTCATTGTTTCATCTACAAATAAAGTGCCTGTTGCCCTTGAGGAATAAATTACCTATGTTACATTAAAAAAATGATAAGCTAGTAATATTGTAACTGATAATTTGAATATGTTCAGGATCAGTGCACAGTTTCATTTTTGTCCAACTTTTGATATATTATGCGTATTTTAATGTGGCGATTATTAAATCACCATGCAGCATAACTATGCAAACAGAGTAGAAGACATATACAGGTAGACTCAAGCATATCTCTCAGGTGTCCCTGATTTTTGGGACATCCCTGATTATACTCCTCACAGGTACAGCAAGTGCCAAGGCCCCAAAAAAAAAACAAGACAGATGCAAGAAATAGGGCCAGCACCAATAGATGTTACCAAGTAAATATAAATTTATTAAATAAACATATCCAAGCAACTAGGGGTGTCAAACACCCCAAGTAAAGCACAAAAGTGCTCTATAAAAAGCACTCAAGCATATCTCTCAGGTGTCCCTAATTTTTGTAACATCCCTGATTATGCCAGCAAATTGTGTGATTTGTTGGTAAAATATCGGGTTTAAAGTAATTACATAATTCAAGGCATGAGAGTTACGATAGAAAATTAACATGTTTTCATGTGTACTTAACTTTCTAAGTGAATATTGTCACTGCTTCAGAAAGGTCCCTAATCTAGGGCCTTTGCTCCTGATTATTTTAAGCATTATAGGACAGCTAATTACTATTCCCAAAAGCAGGCTGTTAGACAGGTATAAGGTACCACAGGGGCTACCTGGGCAGTTTCAAAAGTGGCTGCTACTAACAAGTTGCTTTGCACTTACTGTAAAAAGAATGTAAGCACAGTTTTCCCACTGCTCTCTGCAGCTAAACATGACTAAAATAAAACAATAAATGTCTCAGATCTTGGTGTTGGTCACAACTTTAATTCCATGGTGTTTCTTGCCTTCTAAAACTAATCCTTAAACAAGATTGGGATGGAATAGTATTTGTATTAAATGTAGTGAATTACAAATACTCATCTGAATTGTCAGCTGTCATGCAACACCCATTCTGATGATTTATTATAGTGAATCACTTGGCAAATTATTTTAATTGCCAATTATATGGTTTCCTGTCAAGAATGAACTGAGCTTTGAATGTTATTCCTAAACAATGTGACCACCTTGTATATTTTTACTGTTACAGTATATAATTACTGCTTCGTTTTAAAATTCGGCTGTGATAAAATCATGACTTGCAAAAGTTTCCTGCCTCAGTGGGGACAACAACTAGATTCTGCAGATTGCTGGTCAAACCATATTGAATTGCAAATATTTTTAAATGAATCTCTTCCAACCTCAGGTTACCAAAATAAGCCCATTTGTAGTCCACAAATATGTTTATAACAAAACACCCATTTTGGAGTCCGTCCATCTCAGCCTGCAGTCCGACCCTCTTCCCCAGTCCTGCGAGATTTCCAGCTTCTAAGTCTGATCCCTAGCCCTGTGAGAGCAAGCTAAGCTATTCAGACTGTAGACGTTGCAGTCTGATTCCCTTCCAGTCTATGCGGTTCTAACCGCATAGACTTCTGGGCATCTTTGTAGTCTGATGCCTTCTTCCTAATCTCGACTGGTTAACTGGATTCTGGGAATGCCAAGCATGCATGTGCGAGTTCCAGGACTCATTACTTTTTTTTTTCTTTTCTTTTACAGCTGGGGGGGGGGGGCTGCAGTCCTGCAGTCCAATAGCATGAGCTGCCCCTGGATTTATCTCTCTATGCCATGGAGATGATTACTTAAAAACTGCTTCTGAGCACCATTCTAACAAGCAGTAGTTGCTTCATATGTACTGTCACATCTCCTTAAAGTCCAAGACATTTTGGATGACAAACAAAGTCAAATGACTGGCTTATCTAAACTGCCTACCACTATAGTGCATCTCAGGGAAAGAAATGCAAAGCCACTAAAAGTAAGCATAAGGCTTTACAAAGCTAGCACTTCATTCATGGTACAGGAGTTTGTGGTAGTTAAGGAGATTTAACAAAAAGGACACACTGTTGGCATGAGGTCAGATACCTACAGCATTACGATTATGGATATAACCTCCCATTAACGTGTCCAGTTTGACACAAAATGCTCAGCACTACAACAATCTGCCTTTTCAGCCTGCACCTAATCAATCACTATTCCCTCTTCCTCCATTTCAAAATGAATTGCTAACTTCCTGAGACAGCCTGACATAACATCATTTTGCTCCATATCTGTATCTGCAGATTATTTTGTTCATTATGTACTATGTACTGTAAATTATTCTCCTTCTAAGCATCTTGTTCACACTTGAGACACTTGTTCTGTTTTGCAAGCCCAAGATTTTCTTGATGTCCTCTTGCAACTTTTATTATTAATACAATGGATATTCCCAGTCAAGATATTCCTCAATGCTTCTCAGCCTTTAACTGCCTCTTCATGGTCCACCTCTGCTGAGTAATCTTTCCATCTAAGCTCTTTATCCTCTGTAAATATTTTGGAAAGTGATCTCACTTGGCAACTGGGTTGCACTTTTTATTACTTCTGTTATGCAATATGTTATGATGTCCATGCATAAAAATAGCTTTTTGTTTTAGCATCACTGATTGAGCAAATAAACACTGTTTTTTATGTTACCCTTTTTCAGAAGGAAACCTTAAAGCAGTTCCTCCTTGCTTCTGGTCGTGACATGATAATTAAGTCAGACAGATTTTAAAAGCACAGCTACTATACATTTCTATAAATCTTCCCAGTCCCCTAAATATAGTACCCCAGTACCTACTACACCCAGAGGCAAAAGGAATATCTTTGGTTATATAATCTTTAATAAAAGAAAGCAGTATTGCTGTTATTATTGTGGGTTTGAAACCAGTTGGCATAATGGTTATTTGTCTTGTGCATCTGTGAGTTTCAGCTGAGTTCTGTTGAGTGTTTCCATCTCAAACTCACCCAAAAATGGAGTTGGGAAGAGCATCAGCAGCACAGATGCTAGATGGTGCCCTATAGGGGAAGAGTTGTATAGAGCAACTGCTTTGTACATGTACTGTGGTGCACAGCATCATCAAGTCAGCAGAACATAGATCACAGATTGCACACCATGGTACTGCTAGCCACTCAACAGTGTACAAATATGTCTGTAGGTGATTCATTCATGGTGACTAATGTCACCAAATGGGCATAGCACAAAGGTGCTAAGACAATAGTTGCAATAGCAAAGAACAAGGTATTAGTGCACGCTACCAACTTCTGGAAAGTGACTCAGTAGATGGCACAAAGAAACTATATCTTGTTGCAAAGCAAAGGCAGGAAGATAAAGAAGGTAGTCAGACACACTTCATTTGCCAGTGAAAAGTGGTTTGAGTACCTGGCCTATTCCGACCTACTCCAAAGACCCATGCTAATGGTGGGAGGGTGGTATGCACCCCTATTGGCTAGTTTGTGCCCACCATAAAGTCCAGCACCCTGGGTCAACAAGCTACTGGCTGGCCAGTGTTCAGTTGCCCAGCTTGGATTACCTGGTATAGCTGTGTTGAGTGAAAGCTGGACATAAAACCAAGCAACCTGCCAAACATGAACTAATAATTGCTACACAGTGTAAGTTAACTGACAGGATACTGCTTGAAAGTGGATGACATGATGGTAAGGAGGAGGCTAGACATTCTGCGCATCCAGGAGACAAGACTGAAGGCAGTGTAGCAAAGCCACTTGGCTTGGGATCTAGTGTCTACTACTCAGAAGGAGGACAGACTAGAAATGGTGTGGGAATTGTGGTGTGGGAAAGGCTTCAGAAAGCAGTGATAGATGTCATCAGAATTACTCAGACTCATGGCAATCAGACTCCAGTGTATTGACAGAGCAGTATTCATAATCTCAGCCTATTCTCCACAGCAGGGTTGTGACAGTGAGGAAAGGAATGCATTCAATCAGCAGTTGCAGGACCTACTAGATAAGCAGGGCAGTATGAATTGGTGTTAGCAATGGGTGACCTGAATGCACATATCGAAACAGATAGAACAGGATATGACGACTGCCTTGGTCCACATGGGTGGGACAATAGGAATAAAGAAGGAGAGGCCATTCTAGACTTCTGTTTGGCAAATGGCTTGATGGTGACCAACACTGTTCAGCAACAGAGACAGTCACAAGATCAACTACAAGAGTGGCCAGCATGCAACTCAGGTAGACCTCCTCCTGGTATTGAAAGGGCACTGGGGTAGAATAAGCTATTACAAAGTCATCCGTAGTGAAACAACCCACAGCATAAACCTCTGGTTGCCAAAATAGTCAGGGAAGGATCTAAGGTCAACAGAGACAAGGTTGACGACCTGGAAACCACAACAGTTCAAGGAATTACTTAGGGCTCTAGTACCTAAAGAAGAAGAGGAATAGGTGGAGTTAATGAAGAATAGCAGCACCCCAGAACAGCATATGTGAGGACTACAGAACAGATATGCAGCAGAGATAGGTATGGAAATAAGGCACATAAGGAAAGCTGCTGGTGGAATGCAGAAGTCCAGAAAGTCATCAAAAGAAAGAAAGAGTGCAGGAAAAAGTGGGAGAGAGGAAAGAATACTGGTTGGCTAACAAAGGTGCTAAGAGAAAAGTTACAACGGCAAAGAACAAGGCATCAGTGGCACTCTACCAGCTTCGGAAAGTGACTCAGTAGATGGCACAAAGAAACTATATCTTGTTGCAAAACAAAGACAGGAAGGTAAAGAAGGTAGTCAGACACCCTTCATAAGGGATGCCAACAACCTGCTCACCAGTCCACAGGACATCAAAGGCAAATAAAAGGAGTACTTCCAGCTGCTTCTGAATGAAGAAAACCCCACAGATGGTATACTGCCCCAGACACAACCTACAATGAAAGAAGAGGAAGAGCCAACCACAGAAGATGTAAGAAAAGCACTAAGGAAAATGAAGTCAGGAAAAGCCGCAGGCTCAGATGAGGTCACAGCAGATATGACTGATAAGATGTTGGCTGAGATAGGGGAGAAATTCATACCAGTATGGAGAGAAAGGTGCACCCCAGATGACTGGAGAATAAGCATACCAGTCTTAGTGTACTAGAACAAAGGGGACATTTACAACTGTGGGCAGAACAGATATCAAACTCCTGTCACACAGCATGAAAGTTCTGGAGAAGGTTATTGATAAATGAATATACAGAGTAGTTAAAGTAAGATGGGAGATAAGCAATTCCAATTCAGATGAGGATGCAGCACAACTGATCCAATGTTGCAATGAGACAGACAGCTGAGAAGAAGCTAGAGATAAGGAAAGAGTCCAAATGGAGATTCCTAGACTTGGAGAAAGCATATGACAAGATCCCAAGAAAGCTGTGTCAGTCATTCCTGCAGTGCTTAGAAGTCCCAGAAACACTGGTAGAATTAATGTAGGGTATCTACAAGGATCCAACGACTCAAGTACAAACAGTGTTCAGTCTCACAGAGGGGTTCACAGTGGGAGTGGGTATACATCAGGGTTCAGGTCTGAGCCCACTGTTGCTTATGCTGTTGACTGGCTACCTTAGCAAACAGGTCATGGGGGACAAATCAACAAATTTGCTGTATGCAGACAATGGGACATTACAGGCAGACTCTGAGCAAGAAAGTTAGCAAAGGATATGGGAATCGAATGCAAAACTGAAGACACATGGGATGAAACTGAGTACAGATAAGACAGTTGTAATGGCAGCAAATGGGGGAAACCAGAAGGTGCTGAGAATTGAGAAAGAAAGGAAAATAGTGGAATAGGTTAACAGCTTCAGGTATCTGGCAGGGATGGTTGAGTAGAAGGGAAGTCTGAAAGAGGAAGTCAAAGCTAGAATCAAAGGGGCTGCAGCCAACTGGCACAGAGTGTCAGGGGTAGTATATGATAGAAGAATATCAAAGAAGTTGAAAAGTAAGGTGTACAAAACAGTGGTGTGACCAGTACAACTGTAATGTACAGAAAACTGGGCAATAAAGGCAGAAGAATTGAGGAAACTAGAGGTGATGAAGGTGATGTGCCTGAGTTAGGTCGTTGGATGCACACTGTGAGACACATGAAGAGAAGAGGACATCCTAGCAGAAGCCCAAGTAAAACTCCAGAGAATGTCAGAGAGAACAGATTAGAGTGGTTCAGGCACATGTGCAAAAAAGCAGAAGACAATCTGGTGAAGAAGAAGGCAAGAAGAAACAAAGGTATCCAAGAAACAGGTGGATAGATTGTGTGAGAGAAGACTTGTGACAGTCAGACATGAGTGCCAAAGAAGGCAGGAGAGTGGTATTGAATAGAGACAGATAGTGACAGTTGACACAACACCCTGACCTCATGTAGATAATGGGAAAAAGGGGATTGATGATGATGAATGAGTATTGCTGTTATTAAAATTACCTGTAATGCTCCCAACTTAACCTATTAAAAAGCACAATAAAATAGCCAACTAATTTGTGCAAGATTTTAAAGGTGTCCGCAATGGTGTATGGCCTACCTTTTCAGTTACCATAAATCCCTTGACTGGCTTATAATGTATTCTAACACATAGGTTCATAGATATATATACTATGTTAATGACCATCAAGGGCTTTCTAAGCCTGTGACATCCCCTCTCTATGCCAGTAATCAAGGAGCCTGAATCCTCACCATTGACACTGGAGAGGGACATTCACTTGGAACAAAAATGGATACACCCAGTATTTCCAGATGCAGCTCTCTGCATCAAGCACAATTTCCCTTAAGAGCACAAAGGGAACACACTCAGTCCAGGGTTCAGATGTCTCTGTCTGTCTCCCTTCAGGTCCCCAGTAAGACTCTCCACTGGTACAGCTATAGGGTTGAGACCTCAGCCGAGTGTCCAAGACAAGTCCTCCAGCACCCTCTCTGTGAAACCAGTGCTTCATGTCCCTGCTCCAAGTAGCTGACACACACACACACTTTGAGAATTGATTTTCACACACACACACACACACACACACACACACACACACACACACACACACACACACACACACACACGTGGGAAAGGCTGACATAGATTTACACACACACACACACACACACACACACACACACACACACACACCTGGGAAAGGCTGACACAGATTTACTAGCTATGCCCCCTTCTGCCCAGACCATAAGGTAGTTACACTGCCAACAGACACCCTAAAGACAGCTACTCCAAGGCTCTTGCAAGGGTACCCAATTATACCGAGTGAAATTAATATTAATACAAATGATAGTTTGACCCACAACAAGGATTTCAGGAGTGGCCAGAGCTGTCACCAAATATATATAAGTACTCCCAGAGATTAAAATATTCTCTAAAAGACCAGCCACAATGAAAAGTTTAAATACATTTAATAATAAATGATAAAAGAACATGAAAATACTAAATATCTATTTATAATAAACACCAGAGTTTCACTCACAGGAAATATTAAAAAAATAACCCAGGTGATCAGGTTCACTCAGTTACAGAAGATCAATACTTAACTAATCTCACGATATTTTCCTGACTAATCTAAAAAAATATTATTCTCTGGCAACTTACTAGAGCAAGGCACAATGAATTAGATAAGAGATCCTTCTTTGTCAGGTTACAAAAACAGAGTGCCCTGAGACTTCAGTCTCACCTAGTATTAAACATTATTTTTACTGATGGATTACAGAATGATATTACATACATCCAGTCATCTGACTTCTTGTTCCCATGCTTCCACCTTGGCTAGAAGCTGTCAGGAATTATCACATATGTGTCACTGATACACACACAGAGCCTTGCTAAGACGTGCTGCAGCTCCTGGAAGTCATAAAACAATTTTAAACCTCCACCCTTCCAAAATAGCAATAAGTTCACCCCAATGGCAATGCAGGAAGCTTCCTAGTACAAACTATTTCTCTCTGGCTACATTACGAACTGTAAGATGCTATCTTTTTGGCCTAAGACAGATAATTTAATTTCACAGTATTTTTTTCAAAGTTTGAGATTAACCTCTTCTCTTCCAGTATCATCTGTTAAAACATATACATTTAAACAGTTGCAATAATGCATGTATATTTCTTTTTCTTTCCAGAAGGCACATTGTTGATACATTTTCAGCACAAGCAACTTTACAAATACATTTTCAGCACAATCATCTGTACAAATCAGTGTGATGTTTAAACAACATATAATTCTTTACTAAATTCCATCTAGCTGTGCTGGCATATTTTACGCATCCACTTCCCTATTTCTCCTGCAATACCTCATAATGTCACAAAGCCTAGCTATGCCATCTAAATCAGTTCTGTCCCTATGTCATGGGCATTTATTAGGAGGGGTATGTTAGTTAGGAAATTTCTAGAGGTTATGTAAAGGGTAAGTTAGTTTGGCCATTATTGTCTACCTCTGTCTATCAGAGACATGGGAACCAGACCTGGAACAAATTTCTGATTATCTATCCATTGGTCAAGGTTACACCCAAACAGGACCAGGGATAGACTCTGCTACTCATGGACTTGAAGCCTGCTCCAGAGCATGGTAGTCCCCCAAGACACACATCAGTCTCACCAACATGTCTTATCTATGTCACAAGCAAAATCTAAATCTCTTAATGTAATTGTTTCAATGCCATTCATCTCAGGGATGTGCAAACGGTCCACCAGAGCCAGATCTGAGGATGCCCTGCACACCAGACATAGACTGCTTCTCATCAACCTTCAGGAGACAGAACACAAAAACAGGACCTTAGGTAATTCATGTAAGACAATGTGTCTATACCCTGGATTCTCCATGTAAGGAACCTTTGTGGACATTCCAACTGTTGCTTATGTTTGGTCAGGTATATCCCAAAGGAGACATTATACTTGATGGCTCTGATAAGTTACAAATAAAGTAACAGTATGATTTCTTTGAACCTGGATAACATGCTCTTACTTATAAGTTGGGCAACATAGAATAATGTTCTTACTAAATAAGGGAGAAAGAGCCAACCACATAAGTACCCATGTCTCTTATAACAGCATCTGTTTGAAGAGAAGTACCATTTACAAAATATCTGCTGGGAACAGCTTTTTTTCTGAATGCTACTACCACATTTTTGCATCCTGCTTGATCATGTTCAGTAGTACACCAGGTATCTGCATATTCCAGACCTTGCTGGGGCTATTTAATATTAACAAATGAATGGATAGCAGCATCCTTCTTATAGTCATTAACAAACATAGTCAACCTAACTTCTGAGATATTGTCTTGGATATCTGCAAAAGAATGCCATACAGGAGAGGGATCAGCACTGACCCCTTTAGTCACCCACTAGTTACAATTTGTTTGATGCAAACAGGGCAAAAGCAACTTTCACAACTTGGGATCTGCTGGATAGCCAAGTTGCAATCTAGTGGACAAAACAGGGGTTTACATCAAGTCTTATTTTCCAGTAACACCAGCTTGGGAGGAAATGTCAAAATTCTTGGCTAGGATGACATAACTAGGGTGTACGGAGTAACCACTACCCACATCCTCTGTCAGCTTTTCAATGAAGTTTACTAGATACAGGAGACAGAACCTTCTCTTCCCAAACCAAGCTAATTAGGGTCTATGTTAGTTAAGTTGCCTATGTCTGCTAAACTAGTTCTGCTATGACACATTTAGTGGCTTTGTTGAGGCTGATGGGCCTATAATTATCTAAGTCTGTAGAGCAGCTACTCTTGTGGAAGGGGTCACACTGGCTATTCTCTAGGGATCAGATACAATTCATGAATAAGCTGAGGTTGAACATTTTAAGTAAATGCTTACATAAGGCATACCCGGCACTGATGAAAATCCATCATGATATGTTGCCTGATCTCATGAAAGTATTGTTTTAAGCCTTTGGCAGGGATACTGCAACTTGTTCCAAGGTGATTTCAGGGCATGTTAAATTTTCAGGGCTATGGGAGGGCAGCAATGTGCATAGGTGGGGTAAGGTTAGTACTAAATTTGTCTAGTAATTGTTTGTTTGTTTGTGTCTTTCTGCTTTTCCCGGTTAGGGGTCACCACAGCAGAACTCCGGTCCACTAATGATTGGCAGTTGATTTTTACGTACCGGCTTGCCAGGCCTGACGCACAACCTTCAACGAAGGTACGCCCATTCACGCATGTCTCCATGCAGAGGACGCTCTAGCTGAGAATCGAACCGGACAGCATCTTACTGCGAGGCAACAACGCTACCGCAGCACCACATTGTAGCTATATCCTTTGGACCAGAATATATAACCTTATGGATAAGCTCAGTGAAATGCTAGACATTATTTCTTAATTTACTTTCAGAAAAGAATTGTAAGTTCATTTAGTATCTGTAGTGACCTTAAACTCATACTCCACTTTACATTTTCTTATAGTACTCAAGTTCCTTGCTAGCATGCCTCCATATGGTCCAAAGATAGAGCAAAGGAGATTTTGTACATCTTTTGTTAAGGTCTTTTTTTTATTATATGCTTTATTAATATGAGTTCCACCAAAGAGGTTTATTTCTGAGTTTGCCATTATATTTAGAGCAGATAACTACAGGCTTTTCTATGAAGTTATTTCGGAGGTGGTAAAAGTCAAAGGTGAATGCAGCTGCCCTACCAGTCAGATCCATCCATTGCAGGGGGATTACTGGGAATTTTATATAGGTCTTCCACAAGCTGAAGTAGGGTTGCCCTGGAGATGTCCCTAAATATGTAACACCACTGTAACAGGTACAAGCAAGCAAAATCTGAGGGTATTGCTACTCAATGCTAGAAGTCTAAACCTCAAAATGCACTCACTCGAGGCGCTCCTTAAAATTGAGAACATCGACATCTGTGCAATGACAGAGACCTGGTTCAAGGCTCCAGATAGTACCCCTGAATTATCAGGCTATAATTCATACCACACCTTTCGGTCAACTAACCTGGACTGAAACACTAAAGGTGGAGGTGTGTCCATATTCATTAATGATATCCACACCTCCAGGCTAGTTGCTCAGCATAATGCATCCGAGATTATCCAAGTGCAACTAACTCTGGGCAAGACCGCAATCCAAATTGCAGCTTGCTACAGATCCACCACCATGCCCCAGGATTCCCACTCCTCATTTCTTGATTCACTGAAAAATATTAGGGTACAACCTAACACCCTAATAATGGGCGATTTCAACTACCCCACCATTAACTGGGAAAACTACTCATGTACCAACTCTTGTGCTCAATGTTTTCTGGAATTCATAAATTCAAATGCCTTGGATCAACTTATCCAAACCCCCACCAGGGGCAGCAATATCCTAGACCTGGTCATTACCAACATGGGCAACAGGTGTTCCACACCAGAGGTCAATTCCTCGTTGGTCAGATCCGACCACAAGCTAATCATCCTAGACATCCACATCCCTGCCCCACCCCCAATTAGGGAAAACACCATAAAAAATTTCTCCAAAGCCAACTTCACTCTTCTTAAGACAGAAGTGGCAAACTTCACGACACCCATGCTGATGGACAATAGAGGTATGACTGCTGAATCCTATGCAAATGCATTTTATAAGCACTTACACGAATGCATGGATCGTGCAATCCCTAACAGAACCAAGATGCTATCCTCCAAAAAAAGGAAGCCAATCTGGTGGTCCTCTGCCATAAACAAACTCTACAACAGAAGAAAGAAACTGTTACAAAAAAAGAGTAAAATCCCATGATTGGAGGAACTCCCTGGTCAACCTCAGTAAGAAGCTGAGATCCCTCATAAAATCCTCTGAAGCTAGTTATGAAAACAAAATTGCCACTGACTCTAAAGACAACCACAAAACATTCTATAGCTATGCCAAGAATCTCAATGGCAACACTCAGATCTGATCTGAGTTACAGCACAATGGCACTAAATATACAGAACCAACTGATATTGCCAACATCCTGGCAGATAGGTTCAATGCAAACTTTACCCCCCTCTCATCCCCTAAAGGGCCCATCTCTATACCGGAAGAATGCAAAGTTTCTGTAATTACTGCTGCACAGGCAAAAACCTTACTCTCCAAAGCCAAGAACACAGCATCCATGGGACCTGACAACATCCCAGGCTGTGTTCTACACAAACTACAGAACAAATTGACACCCCACCTAAGTACCACGTTCAATCATAGCCTCACCTCAGGCTATGTGCCCACTGAATGGCGCATAGCGATGGTTATCCCACTCCACAAAGGAGGAGCCACCACGGAGCCCAGAAACTACCACCCCATTAGCCTGATGAGCCTGGTCTGCAAGGCTATGAAACATATCATCATGGAACTTCTAAACAATGACATTGGTAATCTCCAAACTCTGAACCCCACCCAATTCAGGTTTGTAAAAGGAAGATCATGTCTACTAAACCTGACAGACTTCTTTGAAGCGGTCACCAAAGCCATAGATGAGGATAAGGTGGTTCACACAGCCTATCTAGACCTCGCCAAGGCTTTCAACACCATCCCCCACTCTGGAATTATAGATAAACTCACTAAACTAGGTATAAATCCCTATGTCACAGGATGGGTTGCCAACGGGCTCACTGACAGAACCCACAATGTGAAAGTAGCAGACTCAAAATCCAACTTCAGACCAGTGGCAAGTGGAGTACCAAAAGGTTCAGTCCTGGGTCCTCTCCTGTTTGGTATCTACTTCTCTGAAGTACAGGCTAACACAGAAGGTCTTTGGCTAATGAAGTCCGCAGATGACTGAAAACTAGGAGCCATAATCAAAACTCAAAAAGATGTGGGCATCCTACAAAAGGGCCTCGCTGAGACAGATGCCTGGTGTCAAAGCCATGGCCTCAAGCTCAATGCCAAAAAGTGCATTGCCATCCCTTTTGGTAAAAACTCTGTACCCATGAGCTACCACATAGGCGGTAGTCTACTTAACACCTAAAGTGTGATAAGACACCTTGTGACACAGGTGAACAGTACTCTCTCCTTTGATAATCACACCGCCACAGTAGTCAGGAAATCCTTCTACATGGCACACCTCATCACAAAAGGTTTCTCATCCAGGAAAAAAGAGGTCATTGTTCCTCTCTACTTGTCACTCATTAGACCCATTATAGAGTACAATGCCCCTTTTGGTATGTACCTCACAAGACATCTACAACAACAGGAAAGGCTGCAGGAATGCCTCACAAAGAGGATTACCGGCCTCAAATAGATGCCCTACGCAGAACATCTAAAAAAACTGCAGCTTTACTCCGTCATATTTCGTCTACTCAGAGGCGATCTCTGCCTAACATACAAGGCTATGTCAAACACAGAGCTTTTGGACATAGCTACAGACTCTAAGGACCTAAACCTTGTCACCACGATAAACAGAACATGCTGGAGGGATAGATTCCTGTCTCAGAGACTTCACATACTCTGGAACAAACTACCTATCTATATCAAACAAAGCTCCTCATTAGCACTCTTCAAGAAAAATCTTGATGATTGCATGGGAGATAGGAAATTCACCCCAGGGATCACTTCTGTGGCTCTACTCGACAGTGGCACAGGAAAATAATTTTCTTAGGTGGCAAAAGCCAGGGTACCTTTTGGCTAGGCTTATATAGGCCCTAGGGCCAATAGCCTAGTACCTACCTATGAACCTATGAATATGGTCTCATTTGCTTTTTGGGTGGTACCACTAGGTCTGATAGAGAGGATGGCTGATTTGTGGTCAGATTTAATGATGAGAAGATGGGGGTTGAATACAGGTAGGGGCTAGGTTGATAAACACCAGGCCAAAGATATTAAACCCTTTAGTGGGTAATTTTACAACGTTCAGCAGTAATCCAAAGCTAGTTCTTGAGAAGTTTGTCACAGACTCTCCAGCATTCAGTAGTCTTGTCCCAGATGTTGTCTGTACACTTGCTGTAATCTTCTCTTAGTAGATGCCTGGATAGCACATTCAGCCATTCAGCACAATACAGAGTTAAACTCTACAATGGTCTAACATTAAAACTAGAGGTTTCCACCAAAATGACAACCAGTCCAGCCAGGGAAGTCACTCTTGCATGCAGTGCTGAAGCAGATACGGTCAGGAAACAATGTCCCTTTGTTCTTTCTCTCACCAAGATTAAAGCAGTAACACTAATCCCAACCTGGCTCATAAGAACCAGTTTTCAAGCTTTTTCATGAAATTTACAAAAACAAGTAATTTTACTTCTGTGCTTAGGGCCTTCCTTTGTAGAATTTATATGAAAGCAACTGCTTTGTTTGATCAAAAACAAATATATAAGCCTTGTTATTTTGTTGCAAGACAGTAGTTTCTGACTAGCCTGCGGACATTATTATTTTGGGATTACTCCCTGCTATTGCTTGTATTTGCTGTTTTAAGACAATGCAAAGTGAAGTCTCATATTCTTTTACAACATATGAGCTGGCATTTGATTTATCTAGTCTGGTATCTTATATATGGTTCAGATTGTTTTCTAATGATAAGACAAGTCCTCTTCCTGCTCTGGATTCTTCAGCCTGACTCTTCTGGCTGCATATTCTGCCCTTGAATTATTATTCTCTAGGTGAAGCAGCAGATGGGTGAAGTTTCCATCTGTTAGACCACATCTCCAAACTCCTTACGGCCCTCATGCTTGCTCCTTCATTTGTCACCAATCAAGAAATTAGTCCAGTTTTTCAAGCCCTGCATATGGCCAGTGAAGAATATATTACACAGCACCAAAGCCTGACCTCCTGTGGATACCACTCATCATCTCCTTACTGTCCAACAAGTACCTCCAACTATTACCCTCATTCCTATTATTTTGCCAGTGTTCACCCAGCTATAACCCTCTATTCTCTATTATCTAACCAGTGCCCCTCCTATCTATATAGTTTATTCTTTGCACCCACCACTCTCATTTTTGCAGGAGTTTCCCTGTGTGTAACTGAAATCAAGACAGACCACAAGTACAGGGTTAACTTTCAACCTACCAGTTAACCTGGTCATTGAACTGGATTAAGCTATTTTTTCAAGCTCTACCTGCTGTCTCTTTATTTATAGGAAACTGACCACTGAATATATATCTTTTAAGTCCTCTGTCACCCTACTGGCCATGTATTGCTCTTTCCTTTTCCTGTCTTTTCATGATCAGTTACCTCAACCTCCAAATCATCCTTTTTGTATATGGCCAACCCTTCATGATCCTTCATACCCTGTCACTCCTGGGCAGCACAAATCCAGGTACCACCATGTACTAGCCTTTCTTTCCACAAGCGAACGTGTCTACTATCCCCACCACATCAGTCTTAGTCATGGTACATGTTTATAGTTCAATGATCTTCTTTCCTAAGCTCCTGGAATTGCAGAGAAGCACCCTAGACTTACTCCTCTTCTCCACACTTTTCTGCAATCCTATCATCTTGCCCGATCTATTCCTGACAGTTCTGAATTACTGTTACCCCATGACTATTCTCTAATGTCCTTCTTTTGCAGTCCCCATTTTTATACAGTTCATTTGAATTATTTCCCCTGTCTGCTTTCACAACTCCCAACTGCCTTTCTGATTCCTCTCTCTCTTTCTACCTTTTCATTCCTTTTCTGTGACGTTAATTCATTCCCATTCCATGCTTTGTATTTTCATTCCTTCCTGCTTGTTTGTATTATTGCTGCCTCCTTCCTTATTGTTCCTAATGTTACTTCCCACTGTCTTCCTGTTACCTCTTCTAGTCCATCATGTTTAAAGGAACTTGTCTGGATGTGTCTTTCCACGCCTCTTTTAGCAATATAGTTTTATGGGGACAAAGATGAAGCATATCTGCGCTGAGCACCTCCTCAGCCTCATAGGGAGTCCAAAATGTCATCACAGTTTCAGTCCCCTTACTCTATAACCCACGTCCCAAGTCACCAGTTGAACTGCCTACTCCTCTCCTTCCTCATAAAGCTGGCTCTTCAGAAGCATAGCACTTTTGAGAATGCTATTATATTTTCTGACTCCTTGCACATCTATATTACCTCCTCCATCCTCTATATGTCCTCCAGTATGATCCTTTATAACAGGTCATCAGTTCCCATATGGGTCACTGTATGTGGTTGCTCCTGGTCTAGTCATTGCTAGGTAAATCTGGGTAAGATTTACACCTAAAACCATTTGGACAATTGTTTAACTCTTGCAGTCCCCTACCTTGTCATGTGATGGCTCTAGCGACCTCTTCAACATGCAGCTCTACCTGCCAGGTTCTGTCTACCTTCCTCCATGCTGCATACTCCAGCTTTCTGATTCAATCACTATTTCTCTTTTCACATTCTGTTCACATTAACCAATCCTTCTGCTTTTCCTAAGGTTAAATGCTTTCTTCTCTCTCTGTTTGTGCTTCCTTCCTGCTCTCCTTCTGATGCTGTCTCCGGCCTAACCACCTCTGCCTTGGCCTTTCCTCAATCACTTCTAATTTTTTCTGACCCTCTTACTTTAGCTTACGTTCTTCATCCCTGAACCTCCAACTCACTAGCTTGACTTCAATTTATCTTCTCTTCCTTCTGTGCCTTTTGGTTATCCCATTCACTACCTTACTTTGTACTCTGTCACTCGTCTGAGCATCTTTGACTTTTTCTGCCATGTAGTACTCTCCTTTTCCTGTCCAACCCCTTCAGCCTAGTCTTATTTAAATGATGTCTTGCTGCTACTTCCTGCTTCTCATTCTTTCTTTATTCCTTCCTGCCTGACTACCTTATGCCCTCCTTAGTTCCCAAATCATTCTGTGAAGCTCCTCCAGTCACTTGTAATGCCATGTTTTCCCTTCCCAAGGCTTGCTGAAACAAATTTCTGGCCTACATCAGGAAAGCCATATTCACTTATCTTGTACTTTTCTCTTCCAGCCTGCCTTGTTCTTTCCATTTTGCAACATCCTTTTTCTCTTCTCTTCTAGAATTTTTCCTTCCTCATGTTGTTCTGTTTGTTTGTCTTCTAGGAAATATACTAAAGGAGTTCAAATGTGATTTGTAAAGCAAAGCACAGTGGGAGGTTCCTATGTTATAAAGTACAGGTTGTTTCTGCTGGGCACAGAAAATATGCAAATGAGAAGAGCACATTATTAGCGATTCTGAACCAATAAAAGGTCAAGCTTTTGCGGAAGCAAAGCCATCAACTGACAGAGCTCTGCAGTGCCTACCAGCAGGTCCCCTAGCCATGACATAGGGTGGTACATCACTGTTTTCAGTACCAAGATAGAACTACCCAAAACTTGTGCTCAAACTGCTATGTCGAAAAACACTATACGCTATACACAATACTAAATGCTGCTATAGAAAAGGCCCTTGAAATGCAGTAGCACAGTGGCACCCCTCATGGAGAAGCAATCACTAAAAAGATACACATGATGATGCCTAGTATGCACAGATTGATAATGAGCTGCACATGAGGTCAACAATCTATGACAGGAGGGTTGGCATAATGGTTAAAATGGTCCACAAAGCCAGATAGCCTAGTACTTACCTAAGTGTGTGGCTCATTCCAGCATATTGTGTACCCTGTAATGGTGTAGGGTTTTGCTCAGTACATTACCAGACACATGCATAGCAAATTTCTCACACAGAAAAACACAGGTGGACACACATACATACGTCTGACTTTGTGTGTATCCGTGTGTCTACATGTCTGTAGCTGTGTCCATGGGAAGTATTCTGCAAACTCCTCAATATCACCTACATGTGCAATACTACTTCACAAACTCTACTATGGTGTGCATCCTAAACCCAATTATCTGTGCTTTCCTGTTCTCTTTTACAAGGAAAACAATATTTCAGTGTGTGGGCCTATTGCAAAGAAAAATGTACCCATCAAATCCATCCTCAAAATGGTTTGCTGCTTATACTTGGCAGGGTGCATAGACTGTTCCTACAGTGCACCCTAATTTAACACCCCCACATTTATTTATCCAACTAATGAAAGTACCCACAATACCACTAATGACAAAGTTAAGAACAGAGGCAGCATGTGCATCTTTAACCCTGACAGAAATGTTTATAAAGTGCATGTATGACAAAAAATATGATAAGTTCAGACGGCTATACTCAGGCAATGCAATTTAGTAGTGCAAAAATGGTAGTGAAAACTTTCCGTAAGGAGGGAAAACTAACAGCACAGGAGTGATTATTCTTGATATCGACATTGAAATTATTAACATTGACCACTTTGTGGCCTGCCATACTAACACATCTGTAACCATGTTTCTGCCTCCCAGTTCTTGGAATAGTTGTACACACACAAAAGTGTATGAGCAGGCATGCATGTGTTCTGGGTTGTCACAGTTGAATGTAAGCCTTCTTGATATTTAGCTGGATGGCATTCTCTCTCTCTCTCTCTCTCTCTCTCTCTCTCTCTCTCTCTCATGTAAACCACCCATAATGCATATATTTCATCACCTGCCAGTGATTTGATTTCCACACTCCCTGATGCTTTGATCCTAGATTTGAAAAAAATGTAACTTTCGCCTTCAAGTCGACCATAAAACATAATGTTGTGTCTTGCCTTAAACTCTACTTCTGAAGTTACGAATTCATCACAAATAAGTCTGAAATAAGCGGAACAAAAATGAAACAGGGCTGATTTTGCCTTAAACTATCTTTTGCAAAGTTATGCACTAACTGCCAAATAAGAGAAGACAGACAAGGTTTGCTTTGCCTTAAACTATCTTTTCCAGTATTGCAAATTGTAAGTCATAAATTAATCTGTGACATCTACAAATATGTTTCTCTATAATCAGCTTGTCTCTAATGTCTCAGAAATCTGTACTGCAAGTCAACACTGGTGTACAACCACAACCATTCATTCACTAATTAAGTCTCTCACTACCGTATTACTTTCTTAATCCAATTAAGGCATATGGGGTGATATTGGAATTCACTGGGCACGAGGCAGTGCATTTTTTTCCTGAATAAGATGCACGCTCATAAGCACTCACAGACACACACACAAGGAAATACCTTTCACAGAAATGGTGATGGATTAGCTTGCTGGAAAGGCTGCAGGTTTAAACAAACAATAAAGGAATCTAGAAATATGCAGGATTTTTATATGGCAATTCTTGTGAGGAAGTGGGCGTTCATTGTGAAGCAGAAACTTCACTTTATCCAGTGGGTAAGAATATGGTTAGCAAGCAACATCCTTTTTGTTTGTTTTGGTTTTTGTAATTTTCTTTAGAATTTTTTTAAGAGGTCCATATTTGGTTGACTGGCTACTGCTGATGGTTTAGTTTACTTTACAGTTTTGTCAGATGTGCTGTTCAGAAAGACTTTATATTTCCAACTTTGGACTTACTCTCAAAAGCTTTTGCTAGAGATCCTGGGCAGCTTGCCCATTATCTAATAGTGAAAACATACAACCTCATATAGTATAACAGGGATTTAGTTCTAGAAAATCTTCAGAAACATAGATCTGCTTCAATTATTCTGTTGAGAAGTATAGTTTCTCCAAACTATTAAAATAGCAAAATCATTTTTGATCTTAGTTCTAAATAAGTTCCTGAAACACACCAGTTCTGAATGTTGAACTAATTGTCCTGATGAATGGAAATGTTGCAGAGCCTTCAGTACAAACTCCTGCTGTCTTTGTAATACTACCCATGCATTAAATATAAGGCTTTAATTGTAGAGCTTAATGGTGCCTGCTCTAACAAAAATAAAAGAGAGCAATCGCAAAAACCCATACTGACATACACAGGCACATACAGAACACAGGTGCAGAATTTAATGCTTAGAAGGAAGCAAGAACAGAAAAAGAGAGCCAGATCAAGTAGCAAAGTTTTAAACAAATTATTTAAGCAGTAATCGCTTGGTGGATGAGATGTGTTAATCACATGACTGCCTGTTTTCTTGTACTATGAAGTCAAAGTATTTTCACCACTCAGACAGAGGTAATATGGGATGTATGTGATAAACAGTGGAGTCTGCTAACAGCACAGTAAAAAATGTGTTGTGCCTGTGACTAAAGTTAAAGAAAACGTCAAAAATAGTAACCTATAAGCAAATGCTTTAAAACTAAAAATAAGAAAGGGTACAGAAAATCAAGTAGACAAGTAAGTGGAAATTCTGAAGATGGTGAGGTGTTATAGGAAATATCTGTGGGCATAAACAGTAGTAATACTGCACATAGCTTACAAATGCTAGGATGTACAAAATTTCACAATAACTGTACATTCCATAATGTCACAAACTTTAGCAAATGCAAATAATACTGGCTATTGATGCAGAAAAAGGAAGAGAAAGTCTGTCCCCAGATAACTGTTAAATTACTGAAAACAGTAACTGTAGGTTTGTGGTAGGGTGCATTCATTTGTTGCTAAGCAAAAGGAAACACTATAAGGTCAACTCAACCTGTGAAAATATTTTTTTTTTTACCAATTGCAATAATTTAATGAAAAGGCAAACCACAATACCCTTCTGTAGTCACACATCTCATTCTTGGGCAACAGTAAAACTGATATCAACCCTGTACTTTTCCAAATGTTTAGTGTTTAAACATTAGGAATTCACTTAAAATAGTAGCTGATAGAGCACAAAGGGTGTGTTGAACTGGCAACTACATGAAAGCAGAAGGCAGCCTTTTTTATTGTCTACACAGAAGTACCTCCACTGGCAGTCATCATAAATCTTAAAGAAAATGTAAAGGTATAACTTCACAAGCATTTCAGATTAATAAATCTATGACTATTTGTACAGAGCAATGCATAGTTGCTATTGTACACATTAATATAAGTTTGCCAGCTTATGTTTTTCAGAGTAACAAGTGCATCTCTTACATTTCATTAAACTAGACTACCTTCCAAACATGAAAACTGTTTGTTGCAGATTAGCATTGCTGTGTAGGGATACCATGCACTGTCATTCATTTCTTCAAGTTTGGTCCATTTATATGACCACCTGCTGATCTAGGAAGCAATGATTGATACTGACATTGAAATCTTGTCAACAGAGAGCACTTTCTTGCCACTGGACACATTTCTGGGCAGGACATGCATACTGTAAAACACTATGCTGCATGCACAGTGCAATAATGGCTGATATATGGATAAGGAGGTCAAGTGAACATGCATAATTCTGTTACAATTGCATTGAGTATCTTTATTTTTTTTAAATAAAACAAATGTGGACTTGTTTATTGAAAATGAGTTTATAAAGGTAATTAAAATCTATCAAATGTGCAGGAAATGTACAAGGAATATTTCTTTTGCAGGTTTTACTTCCGGTATTAATGACGGATTCCTAAGGAATGCACAAGATGTTGAAACAACTGATGAATGCCTAGAGGATTACTTCTACAACTCATCATCTGTGAGTATGAGTTCCTCTGGGGCAGTGTTGCTATTACAAGTGTGTGTGTGTGTGTGTGTGTGTGTGTGTGTGTGTGTGTGTGTGTGTGTGTGTGTGTGTGTGTGTGTTCTACAGAGACAGCAAATAACTTACTGTTCCTTTCTCCTCTTTTCAAACCTAGGACATTAACACTGGCATGGATCCTACAGGGGGCAGGCCAATTAGTGTTTATTTATAAGGTTCCTCAGGTGCAATTTAGCCCAGTTCATTGTTCCTGACAAACAAAATATATAAAGTAGACTGGTATGAAGGGGGCATCTTCCTCTTAGTACTAGCATCAGCAACAAAGGCAAAAATAATGTGAGGGCAAAGGCCCAATCTGAACAGATTTTAAATATTGATGTACTCAACTAAGAAAGTTGCTAGAATTACACATTTTGCATTGCAGGCATTTTTTGAAGGATGTGCCCTTGGAAACTCAAAATATCTGTCATTATTTAGTGACTGCAATCCGTAATGAGTTGCTAGAAAACCACAGCTATTATGTAAGACAACCCAAAAACTGTAAGGCACAAATCTAGCCATTCTGCAAAATCCTGGACTGCTCAGAGGTATGCATGGGCTCAAGCTGTCAAAGACGCATGCTCAGGGGTGCAAGAGTGCAGTACCGGCTTTGGAAATGAACACAGGAAGTGCATTAGGTGTCATGGTTAAGTACCTAATAGTTAAATGTAGGGTGATAACTGTAGCAAGCTGCTTGCTACAGCTGCAAAGAGGAGAAGAGGGTTTTTTTTGTTTTGTTTTTTAATATATAGCTACTAGTATACTTCTGAGTTTAACACTAATTATTTGTAATTGGTAATAGTGCTGGACTATATGCACGGCAAATATGGTGCATGTTTGTGTACTGTAGCTGATACTTCTTTTGTAAACAAATCCCTAATTAACCATATCTGCACACTATAAATTCTGTAATATCATCTGCAAGGATGACTTGTGCTGTCTTAACCCCTGTCTAATTCTTAAAATATATTTAAGGAGTACAGAATCCTCCTTACATAACATCCAGAAAATGTAAATTACTATTACAGTAAATACTGTTAAATTGCCCCAGGATGGCAAACTAATTAATATTAATCTGTCATTCTACAGTTCTCTGATGGATTGCCAGGTGGTAAGGTGGTCAAGTGTTCTTAATATCTGTCATTGTGATTATATAGTTCACATTGCGTGATACAGCATTCTTGTTTAATACATTTGTTAAATTCTTGCATTATAGACAGTGACATACTACACAGCAAAAGACCAATACTCTAACCATAGGCAAATAAATCTCATTCTATCCAAATTGAAGTAAAAACAGCTTTAATCTTCCATAGAACTCAGATAAAATAAGGTTAGCACTTTCATGGTTGTATCACACCACTTCATCAGACCATAAAAATGTATAGCTGTGGTACCATATAAATATATTCAACAATTAACTACAATCAATCAAGAAGTGAACAATTATTCAATCAAGAACTAAAATCAGCACATATCCTTATTATGTATACTTTAAAATACATCTATTAAACTTCATAGTTAAAAGCTAAAATAGCAAGTGACATTAAATGGTAAAAAACAGGTACAAACACCTCATTTAATGAACCTCATATAAAGTGTATATCCAAACACATACATCCTGAATATTTCATTCAGAGATTTCATTTAAAAACTTCATTTAAAAGGGCCCTGTTCTTCAGAATGGGATTCATGGGTATCCTTTCATTAAGACCTTTGCCTCTATCAGCCCTCAGCCTAATTATCCATCTAGTTTCAGAAGTTTCTGTATTATTTATCAAGTGACCACCTCTTTCACTAGGTGAAACCTGTTCCATTACTTGAAATTTAAATAAATCTGACTGTCCATTCTGAACTACATGCTTGGCTAAAGCATTTGTCAGTGTACCCTTTGTAATGTGCAAAAGATGCTCACGTATACGGAACCTAAGTTCCCTATTTGTCTTACCCACATAAAACAAAAAACACACTTGACAAACTGCTAAATATATGACATTTTTACAATTGGCCTCTACTTTAAATGTATTTGTACAATGTGTATCAGGATGAATAAAGTTACTGCTCTGTTCAATGAATTGGCATTAATTACACTTAGTGCATGATAACGTACCTGTTAAAATGTCCTTCTTGTTCTTTAGTCCTTGTGGGTAGCAACACATTCTTTTCAATGATTTCCTATTTTTAAATATAAATGTTGGTGTCTCACCTATCAATGTTCTAATCTCTGGGTCTTGGGCTAAAACCGGCCAGTACTTCCTCACTGTATCTGTAACTAAGTTACTGTTATAAGCATAGTGTGCTGGCATCCTCACTACTTGATTGTTTACTTTATCACTCCTACCTGACATATTAGGCCTAGATGAAAAGTAAGGTTTCCCAGTATCACTTCTATGTGTAATACTTTCTGTAATAATACTATCCAATTTATTATCTCCATAACCTCTGTCACTTAACCTCTTCTTCAGATTTCCTATTTCCTATTCAAAACGTCTCTCCTCTGCAAGTAATCTCGAGGTTCCAAGGGCTTGTCCCTTCACTATGTTGTCAAAAATGTACCCTGGGTGTATATTGGTTCTATAGAGAAGTGTGTTACTGTGGCAGTCCTTACGATAAATATTCATGGTAAACTCTCCTTTTTCATTTCTCATTATATTAACATCTAAAAAGTAAAGCTGTCATTCTGAATACTGCATTTCAAACTTTAAAAAATGTGTGATATTACAGAGTAGCAATTTTATTCATCCTGATACACATTGTACAAATACATTTAAAGTAGAGGCCAATTGTAATAGTAAAAAATGTCATATATTTAGCAGTCTGTCAAGTGTGTTTTTTGTTTTATATGGGTAAGACGAATAGGGACCTTAGGTTCCGTATACGTGAGCATCTTTTGCACATTAAGAAGGGTACACTGACAAATGCTTTAGCCAAGCATGTAGTTCAGAATGGACAGTCAGATTTATTTAAATTTCAAGTGATGGAACATGTTTCACCTTGGGAAAGAGGTGGTGACTTGATAAATAATACAAAAACCTTTGAAACAAGATGGATAATTAGGCTGAGGGCTGATAGAGGCAAAGGTCTTAATGAAAGGATACCCATGAATCCCATTCTGAAGAATAGGGCCCTTTTTAAATGAAGTTTTTAAAAGAAATCTCTGAATGAAATATTCAGGATGCATGTGTTTGGATATATACTTTATATGAAGTTCATTAAATGAGGTGTTTGTACCTGTTTTTTACCATTTAATGTCACTTGTTATTTTAGCTTTTAACTATGAAGTTTAATAGATGCATTTAAAGTATACATAATAAGGATATGTGCTGATTTTAGTTCTTGATTGAATAATTATTCACTTATTGATTGATTGTAGTTAATTGTTGAATATATTTATATGGTACCACAGCTATATATTTTTATGATCTGATGAAGTGGTGTGATACAACCATGAAACTGCTAACCTTTTTTTATCTGAGTTCTGTGGAAGATTAAAGCTTTTTACTTCAATTTGGATGGACTGAGATTTATTTGTCTATGGTTGGATTATTGGTCTTTTTGCTGTGCAGTATTTACTTGTGTTTTTGGCCAAATACTTCATTTATACACCTAGTAGTACTTTCTGTGTTTGGAATAGACAATGACATAGGTAACCATATAGGTTCATAGGTTCATAGATTAGTACTAAGCTAACTGCCCTTGTGAGCCATTTTAAGCCTAGTCAATTATCCCTTGTGAGACTCAAACCCTGCACCTTGTGTTTGTAAGGCAAACAACTTAACCATTAGGACACCCTCCCACCATATAATAATAGACACAAACTAAAACTAGTATTTTTTCATTTTTAGTAATTACACATATATGTTTTTTTTTAATAATTACCATTCACTCCAGCATTACATGAATTGCATAATTACTCTTTCCATTAGACCTTACTCCTCCTCCTGAACATTATTCTGCATGTACTGTTCACACAAATTCTATTTATTTCTATGTAGTTTGATCCTTCCTTCTACTAAAGATCCCATCTTTAAATCTTTTATCTCATTTCTAGTTCTCATTACTTCAATTAAGTTGGTTTAGATTTTTATTTCTGTTTTCTGGTAATTGCTTTTTTTGGCAGGCACTAGCTTTAACCTTAGCAAGGCCTTTATTATGTGTAGGCAGTTCAGATCCTATAACTCAGTTCAAGAGAGTAATTTCCTTATTTAAAACTATTTGCTCCTCACCATTTCTGACAAAGTACTCTGCAGGACATCTTTAAAATCCGCCAACTCATTATATTCCCAGAAAACATGGTCCCAACTATCTCCTTCTGTCCCATCCCACCTCCAGCATTAACATCTACCTGAGGAAGAATATCCAGAAGTCTGCTTGGGGTAAAAAATTACTTATACAAAACTTTAAAGCAAAAATACTAAATGTTCTGGATTTTGTTGTATAATTGGAAGCCGAACAGATGTTCACACACTGTTTCTTTTTTATTGCTTTTCTATTCTCACTTCTTATTATTTTCTAACCTCATCAAACTGATGCTTATAGTTATCATGCAGTATTTTATATGCTTTACCAATTATCCCTTTTTTAACAGCTACGTCTGCTCTAGACTCATTTCAAGATATTACAAGAGTTGGTCTTTCACTTAGCACCTCTTATCCCCCTTTTCTTTGCCTATATTATAGCAATAACCCACGCCTGGGTGTGGGTAATGCTGGATTTACCCATGGTTGGTGTGGTTTGGTCATGAGGGCGAAGAGGACATTCGACAACCTCGAACAAACTGTCCTTTGATTATTCCCTTTTTATGATGATGGGGATGTGCACTCTCATAGGCTAAAAAGGAATTAGAGTAATTGTCCTTTCTAAATACCTTTGAATAAAATTCCCCATCTCCTTTCCCCACAAAAATATCCAGATATTTTAGACAGTCTACACTCTTTGAGTAAGTAAATGACAGAAAGGTTGTAGTTTGGGAAATGTACTGGTAAAAAGCTTCAAACTCTACATCCGACCCTACCCATAATAAACAAATATCGTCCAGGAACCGTTTGTACATTCTCCAGCAGCTTTTGAACCTCCCACAGTGAACAGTAGCGACAATAGGGTGGTGAGGCGTAAAAACTTTGGAAACATACCTAGAAGTTACAGTAATGTTACAGCCAGTAACAGGACTGCAGGTAATTTAAATGGAGATAACGCTGTACATCTCAACAAACCTAATGTGGACTTTGAAAATGTTTACAATTTTAAGTACAATTTTAAAACTAAAAATGCATATAAAGTGCCTTTAAATGAAGTTAATTCAACTTTTCGATATAATTTGAGAGTGTTTGATGAAATGTTATTTAAATTTAAAAACCTAGAAATGGAAAATGCACATTTAAATGAATGTCTAAGTCTAAAAATTGTGCCTAAGGGTCTGAGGGTTTGCAGGTACCCGAACAAGGTCAGGGAAGGCAGTGAATTTCATGTTGAACTCCTGCATATTTTTGATGTGTGTGGGTTTGAAATTCTTAAAGCTATTATTAAAGAAAATATTAGGGCTATGGATGACTTAAATAAAAGAATAGAAGAGGTGAATGAATGCATCACCAAGGATTTACTTTTTTCAGTGGAAGACAACCAGGTTAAATATCAAAATACGCTGAGGAATATTGAGAAGAGTATGAATAGTATTTTTGAGAGGAAATGTACAAAGCTCGATAGGGATATTATGGAGTACAAGGAAAAGATTAACTACCCAAAACCTAGGGATTTTTTTCCACAAAAGTTTAATATTGTCCATAACCAGGAAAATTTGGATGAAGAGGACTATGTAGAAAGTGGGGAAAGGGATGTTAGTAGGGAGGAAAATGAATACCCAGAGTTGAGGAGATCTGAAAGAATTAAAAACTATTATCAGAGGAACCCACAAAAAAACTACCAGGGGGGGGGGTACAACACCAAAGGTACCAGAACAAGAGCAGGCCTTACAGAGAATGGTAGGGCATTTAAGTGGGAGTGTTGAGGCCCCTCATAGGGTAAAACAAATAGTTAAGGAGGGAATTGTGTGGAAATCAGAGAATTACAATATTTAAAATTATAGTGGTATAGAAATTTCTGATGTTCATTTCCAACTATTTACTAAGGGAATGAAATTTGTGCCCAATAGGAAGGCAGACTTGAATAAAGTGTTAATTGACCTTAAAATGTTTACAAGGAAGAAAAATCTTGAATTGATGTTCCATGAACAAAAGGACAACAGTAAGGTGCAGGGGAACCTTAGGAAAAGAAGTGTGTTTAATCCACCCTTAAACCAGCAACTTAAGAATTTTGAAATAGTGATGGAGAGGAAATTAAGGAAAGTACTGATGGACAACAGGATAGGATATAATTTAACAAAGGAAGAGAATGAGTTATTGTTACAACTTTCCAGAGACCCCACCTTAAGAATATTGAAACCTGATAAAGGAGGGGGGACTATAATCATGGACCAAATGTCCTATGAGGCCAAAATGTTAGAACTATTAGGTAATGAAGAGCGATATGTGAGATCTTCCATAAATAAAATTAAGATTGCAAACAGGAATGTTTATTTAAAACTGTACGATTTATTGCTAGAAGGGGTAATTGATTTGAGCACATTTAGATTTTTAAATGTGGAGAAACCTAAGGTCCCCAATATATTTGGAATACCCAAGGTTCATAAGGATGAGGAGAACCCACCCATGAGACCTATAGTCTCTTCAGAAGGATCTGTTACGGCCCCTATAGCCAAATGGTTAGATTGTAAGTTAAAGGGGGTAGTAAAGGAAGGGACAGGTGTTGTTAAGGACTCATGGGACTTACTTCGGAACATTAAGAAGGAATTTTTTGACGAAGGTATAGTTTTTATAACCTTGGATATAGTGGACCTTTTTTCATCCATTCCATACAAAGAAGGTTTGGAATGGTTTGAGGAGGCATTGATTGATTATGGGAAATTTACACACAATGAATTTTGCCTAATATTAACATTAATGGATATTTTGCTGAAAAGTAATTACCTACACTTTGAAGGTGAGTTTTTTAAGCAGACAAAAGGAATTGCTATGGGTGCAAATTGTGCACCCATATATGCCAACATAATTCTGGCAGCTTGGGAACAAAAATATGTTTTGAACTCCCAGTTCAAAAGCTGCTGGAGAATGTACAAACGGTTCCTGGACGATATTTGTTTATTATGGGTAGGGTCGGATGTAGAGTTTGAAGCTTTTTACCAGTACATTTCCCAAACTATAACCTTTCTGTCATTTACTTACTCAAAGAGTGTAGACTGTCTAAAATATCTGGATATTTTTGTGGGGAAAGGAGATGGGGAATTTTATTCAAAGGTATTTAGAAAGGACAATTACTCTAACTCCTTTTTAGCCTATGAGAGTGCACATCCCCATCATCATAAAAAGGGAATAATCAAAGGACAGTTTGTTCGAGGTTGTCGAATGTCCTCTAGGGACAGTGACTTTGATGAAGAATGTAATAAACTGCATGTGATGTTCATGGACAGAGGTTACCCGAGCAGTTTAATTGGGGAAATTGAAAAAGAAGTTAGAAAAGGAAGACTGGACAAATATCAGCCCATTTTAGGGAAGGATGAAGTTATTAAGGATGTGGATGAAACTGAAAAGGTTAGTTTTGAGGTGAAAAACAACTTTATATTGGATTATAGTGGGCAGGCAAGAGTTATTAGAAGAATGATGGAAGAGGAATGGGCAAAGTTTAGTGAATTCTCTGATTTGGGAATTTTGTTTACACAGCCTCTTAAATGTACATTCAGAAAAGGAAAAAACTTGAAAAATTTCTTTGAAAGGAAAATTAAGGAAAACACAACCACCAGGGAGAGAAAGGGTACGTTCAAATGTGGGAGGTGCTCCCAGTGTCCATTTATTTGTAATAAGGACACAATGTATATAAAAAGTAGAGATATCCTAGTTCAGAGCAAACAATATGCCAACTGTCAGACCAAAGGAATAATTTATTTGAGTATATGTAAGAAATGTGATGCATTTTATGTGGGGAAGTCTGAAAGAAGACTAAGAAATAGAATTTATGAACATAACTATGAAATAAAGACAAAATGTATGAGTAATGCCCTATTTAAACATAAAACTAAATGTGAAGAAGCTGATTTTACTTTTTGTGCTGGAGATTGTAAATAAAGATATCCGGGTGGACCCTGGGAAGACACCATCGAATATAAGGAACTGCTTTGGCAACTCCAGCTAGAGGCTTACAATTCACCAGGGCTTAATAATTATGTGTCATTAGCCCCAGTATTAAAAATTAGGGCAGCAAAGCTTTGATAGGGAATGGATACCCTATGTTCTAAAAACATATTAAAAGAGAATGCATCATTTCTGAAGTATAACTAGGCACAATATGTATTAAATTATTTTTGTTTATGTAGTGTTTTTAGGGGTTGAACATGAGACTGTTTTCTGACAATAAAAATGTTAGGAGGCTTTATTTCAAGCACTTTAAAATTTTGAGTGAAATGTGGGTATTTGTACACTAGAGGGAGTAATGAATTTGACTTTGTATACATGAATTTTTTATACATGAATTTTATATGTTTAATTTATTGAATTTTAAATAAAAGGTTCTGTTTTATGAATTATTTATAGGGATGAAATGGAGTGGTAATGATAGTAAGGAATCAAAATGAAATGAGTTTGTTTTAACTTAATAATAAGAAGGCACTTTGATGAAGGTAGTAGTTTTAGTGGGATTGTGTCAGCAAAAATGTAATTAAGATTTTTTATTGTATTATGAGTTCCAATTACTCAATTAGTAAAAGTATTTAAGCTGAAGGGGAAGAGCAAGCATTATTCTTTTGCATCTGAGGAAGTGAGTCTAAACGCAGGTGTGGAGACATAGCGTTTATGTTTTTGGAGCTGTTTTGTGGAATTTCGTGCTGTTGTGGTGTTCTGTGACATTCTCACTAATAAAGCTGTGAAAAGAAGAGGAGCCGTGTTTTTACTCCACTGGTACTACCTTGTTTTGCTTGTTTGTGACATTTTCGAGTGCTAGCCTCCATTGTTTTTCGGCTTGGTTTTGTTATGGAGGTGGAGGAGGGCTCTACGGCAAGTGTGGATGGAGGAATTGGATTGGGCAGACCAGACAGCACGGATAGATTAGATAGGTTATCTAATCAGTTGACACAGCTGTTGGAATTGCTGACAGGAAACAGTCCTGCTTCAACAGGTACTATGAGCGGTTTACCGAACAACCAAGAGGCTCTCCCTAGGAGAGAAAGAGAAAGAAACGAAGGAAGGAGTGCTATTTCCAGTCCTGATCGAAGCGAAGGGAGCCAGAACATTGGCCCAAGCCACGGTGTGTTAGAAGGGGATGTGGGGATTCCAACTATTTTTTCGGGGAATACGGAGGAGGATGCCTGCCCGCCTCCCACAGTGAACAGTAGCGACAATAGGGTGGTGAGGCGTAAAAACTTTGGAAACATACCTAGAAGTTACAGTAATGTTACAGCCAGTAACAGGACTGCAGGTAATTTAAATGGAGATAACGCTGTACATCTCAACAAACCTAATGTGGACTTTGAAAATGTTTACAATTTTAAGTACAATTTTAAAACTAAAAATGCATATAAAGTGCCTTTAAATTAAGTTAATTCAACTTTTCGATATAATTTGAGAGTGTTTGATGAAATGTTATTTAAATTTAAAAACCTAGAAATGGAAAATGCATATTTAAATGAACGTCTAAGTCTAAAAATTGTGCCTAAGGGTCTGAGGGTTTGCAGGTACCCGAACAAGGTCAGGGTAGGCAGTGAATTTCATGTTGAACTCCTGCATATTTTTGATGTGTGTGGGTTTGAAATTCTTAAAGCTATTATTAAAGAAAATATTAGGGCTATGGATGACTTAAATAAAAGAATAGAAGAGGTGAATGAATGCATCACCAAGGATTTACTTTTTTCAGTGGAAGACAACCAGGTTAAATATCAAAATACGCTGAGGAATATTGAGAAGAGTATGAATAGTATTTTTGAGAGGAAATGTACAAAGCTCGATAGGGATATTATGGAGTACAAGGAAAAGATTAACTACCCAAAACCTAGGGATTTTTTTCCACAAAAGTTTAATATTGTCCATAACCAGGAAAATTTGGATGAAGAGGACTATGTAGAAAGTGGGGAAAGGGATGTTAGTAGGGAGGAAAATGAATACCCAGAGTTGAGGAGATCTGAAAGAATTAAAAACTATTATCAGAGGAACCCACAAAAAAACTACCGGGGGGGGGGTACAACACCAAAGGTACCAGAACAAGAGCAGGCCTTACAGAGAATGGTAGGGCGTTTAAGTGGGAGTGTTGAGGCCCCTCATAGGGTAAAACAAATAGTTAAGGAGGGAATTGTGTGGAAATCAGAGAATTACAATATTTATAATTATAGTGGTGTAGAAATTTCTGATGTTCATTTCCAACTATTTACTAAGGGAATGAAATTTGTGCCCAATAGGAAGGCAGACTTGAATAAAGTGTTAATTGACCTTAAAATGTTTACAAGGAAGAAAAATCTTGAATTGATGTTCCATGAGCAAAAGGACAACAGGTGCAGGGGAACCTTAGGAAAAGAAGTGTGTTTAATCCACCCTTAAACCAGCAACTTAAGAATTTTGAAATAGTGATGGAGAGGAAATTAAGGAAAGTACTGCTGGACAACAGGATAGGATATAATTTAACAAAGGAAGAGAATGAGTTATTGTTACAACTTTCCAGAGACCCCACCTTAAGAATATTGAAACCTGATAAAGGAGGGGGGACTATAATCATGGACCAAATGTCCTATGAGGCCAAAATGTTAGAACTATTAGGTAATGAAGAGCGATATGTGAGATCTTCCATAAATGAAATTAAGATTGCAAACAGGAATGTTTATTTAAAACTGTACGATTTATTGCTAGAAGGGGTAATTGATTTGAGCACATTTAGATTTTTAAATGTGGAGAAACCTAAGGTCCCCAATATATTTGGAATACCCAAGGTTCATAAGGATGAGGAGAACCCACCCATGAGACCTATAGTCTCTTCAGAAGGATCTGTTACGGCCCCTATAGCCAAATGGTTAGATTGTAAGTTAAAGGGGGTAGTAAAGGAAGGGACAGGTGTTGTTAAGGACTCATGGGACTTACTTCGGAACATTAAGAAGGAATTTTTTGACGAAGGTATAGTTTTTATAACCTTGGATATAGTGGACCTTTTTTCATCCATTCCATACAAAGAAGGTTTAGAATGGTTTGAGGAGGCATTGATTGATTATGGGAAATTTACACACAATGAATTTTGCCTAATATTAACATTAATGGATATTGTACTGAAAAGTAATTACCTACACTTTGAAGGTGAGTTTTTTAAGCAGACAAAAGGAATTGCTATGGGTGCAAATTGTGCACCCATATATGCCAACATAATTCTGGCAGCTTGGGAACAAAAATATGTTTTGAACTCCCAGTTCAAAAGCTGCTGGAGAATGTACAAATGGTTCCTGGATGATATTTGTTTATTATGGGTAGGGTCGGATGTAGAGTTTGAAGCTTTTTACCAGTACATTTCCCAAACTACAACCTTTCTGTCATTTACTTACTCAAAGAGTGTAGACTGTCTAAAATATCTGGATATTTTTGTGGGGAAAGGAGATGGGGAATTTTATTCAAAGGTATTTAGAAAGGACAATTACTCTAACTCCTTTTTAGCCTATGAGAGTGCACATCCCCATCATCATAAAAAGGGAATAATCAAAGGACAGTTTGTTCGAGGTTGTCGAATGTCCTTTAGGGACAGTGACTTTGATGAAGAATGTAATAAACTGCATGTGATGTTCATGGACAGAGGTTACCCGAGCAGTTTAATTGGGGAAATTGAAAAAGAAGTTAGAAAAGGAAGACTGGACAAATATCAGCCCATTTTAGGGAAGGATGAAGTTATTAAGGATGTGGATGAAACTGAAAAGGTTAGTTTTGAGGTGAAAAACAACTTTATATTGGATTATAGTGGGCAGGCAAGAGTTATTAGAAGAATGATGAAAGAGGAATGGGCAAAGTTTAGTGAATTCTCTGATTTGGGAATTTTGTTTACACAGCCTCTTAAATGTACATTCAGAAAAGGAAAAAACTTGAAAAATTTCTTTGAAAGGAAAATTAAGGAAAACACAACCACCAGGGAGAGAAAGGGTACGTTCAAATGTGGGAGGTGCTCCCAGTGTCCATTTATTTGTAATAAGGACACAATGTATATAAAAAGTAGAGATATCCTAGTTCAGAGCAAACAATATGCCAACTGTCAGACCAAAGGAATAATTTATTTGAGTATATGTAAGAAATGTGATGCATTTTATGTGGGGAAGTCTGAAAGAAGACTAAGAAATAGAATTTATGAACATAACTATGAAATAAAGACAAAATGTATGAGTAATGCCCTATTTAAACATAAAACTAAATGTAAAGAAGCTGATTTTACTTTTTTTGTGCTGGAGATTGTAAATAAAGATATCCGGGGTGGACCCTGGGAAGACACCATCGAATATAAGGAACTGCTTTGGCAACTCCAGCTAGAGGCTTACAATTCACCAGGGCTTAATAATTATGTGTCATTAGCCCCAGTATTAAAAATTAGGGCAGCAAAGCTTTGATAGGGGAATGGATACCCTATGTTCTAAAAACATATTAAAAGAGAATGCATCATTTCTGAAGTATAACTAGGCACAATATGTATTAAATTATTTTTGTTTATGTAGTGTTTTAGGGGTTGAACATGAGACTGTTTTCTGACAATAAAAATGTTAGGAGGCTTTATTTCAAGCACTTTAAAATTTTGAGTGAAATGTGGGTATTTGTACACTAGAGGGAGTAATGAATTTGACTTTGTATACATGAATTTTTTATACATGAATTTTATATGTTTAATTTATTGAATTTTAAATAAAAGGTTCTGTTTTATGAATTATTTATAGGGATGAAATGGAGTGGTAATGATAGTAAGGAATCAAAATGAAATGAGTTTGTTTTAACTTAATAATAAGAAGGCACTTTGATGAAGGTAGTAGTTTTAGTGGGATTGTGTCAGCAAAAATGTAATTAAGATTTTTTATTGTATTATGAGTTCCAATTACTCAATTAATAAAAGTATTTAAGCTGAAGGGGAAGAGCAAGCATTATTCTTTTGCATCTGAGGAAGTGAGTCTAAACGAAAACGCAGGTGTGGAGACATAGCGTTTATGTTTTTGGAGCTGTTTTGTGGAATTTCGTGCTGTTGTGGTGTTCTGTGACATTCTCACTAATAAAGCTGTGAAAAGAAGAGGAGCCATGTTTTTACTCCACTGGTACTACCTTGTTTTGCTTGTTTGTGACATTTTCGAGTGCTAGCCTCCATTGTTTTTCGGATTGTATAATGCCTCCTTGCTGCCCTTCCGCAGCTGTCTGGTATTCTGCAGCAGTTCTGATGTACTGCGCATGCGCATGCCTACACAGTACATCAGAGTTTGGGCAAAAGCAATGGAGAAAGCAAGATCTCCGTTGCTTTTTAAAAACTGTTTCGCTATGTTAAATGAGTTCAACATAGCGAGACAGCTTTAAACCAAGCAACGGAGAATATCCGTTGCTTTTTTAAAGCTGTCTCGCTATGTTAAACCCATTTAACATAGCGAGACAGTTTTGAAAAAAGCAACTGAGAAAGCAAGATCTCCATTGCTTTTTAAAAACTGTTTTGTTATGTTAAATGAGTTTAACATAGTGAGACAGCTTTAAAAAAAGCAACGGAGAATCTCTGTTGCTTTTTTAAAGCTGTCTCGCTATGTTAAACTCATTTAACATAGCGAGACAGTGTGAAGCAACGGAGATCTTGCGTTCTCCGTTGCTGTAAAAAAAAGAGTTATAGTAATTGAAAAAGTCCAGACGACCGGACCTTTTTCCATTACTATAACTCTGATTTGTAATGTGCACGCTGACCAATCAGCGTGCATGTTTTTGAATATTTAATGGGGGGGGGGGGTTATTGTATAATCTGTTATCAATCCCTAGTAAGGAAGGATGTCTCTAATCTGACATCCAGACTTCTTCTTCGCCTCATTTCACTCAATTACCTTTTCTTCTCTTGTTCATAAAAAATAGTTAATTCTGTACATTCCTGCAGACAATAAGCCAGCTAAGCAGGGCCATTTCTAATTGTATACATAAGTATCATGGCCCCCTTAGTCCCATCATGTATACCTGGAGTTTACCATACACCCAGTTATAATCCAATAGATGGAGAGGGTTCTTGTTCTTTATTTCTTCTCTGTCAAGCACGTGACCCCTGATTCCAGCTAATGGATTTTTTTATTTTATTCATCTTTGCTGATGGTTCATTTTCGTAAACACTTGTTCAAAAGAGCTCAATCAATTTAACATTTTTCCTGCAGCATACTTTTTCACAAACATTTCATCTATTACATTTCAGTTAAATCTGTAGCTTTGGAAACTAGAGGACATATTCTCAGACTCTAACACTATAAACCTCACTCAAACCATAGAGAAGTTGTTAAGCTTCCCCTAGAGATCCAAAATGAGATTAAGGCCTACCAATACAAAGAAAAGTGCAGCAAACAAACACTTAGAATAGACACTGTTTGGTTGACTACATTCTCATTTTATCATTAATTTACAATTGCAAACACATGCACACTGACTTCTATCTTACATGTAGCCTGATTCCACATAAAAGCAGTATGATGTAGTAAGCATACTAAATATTCAGCCATGCTTCATTCTACAGTGAAACAGTTCTGGGCTACCCAGGGAGGCTGGCTTTAATTATTAAGAATAATTAGATAAGAGTAACCATTGTTAGTCAATCAATTGTTACCTGCTCTATGGTTCCCTTTATGAAGGATGCTCTATCTTTATTCCTTCAATTGTCATGTGAATGATTGTTTATTCTTTCTACATTTTAGTAGATTTAAATGTACTTGTGGCTTTGGCAAGATCACACTTGCAAATACCCCTCTAAGAAGACTTCCTTACTATAGTATTTTACTACTTATCAAACTTCATCTCTTAAGAATAGTTTGAAGACCCAGATGGAGGGAGAATCATGGGTAACTTCTGCTACTTTATCATCGCTAAATTATCCCAGAGTGAAAAGAGTTCTTGTGATTTCTGCTACTTCATCTTATCTAGTCGTTTATCAATTCCTAAATTTGACTGGACTTTTTGTGAATATGCCACAAGGTACTACAAGTCTAACTTCAAACCATTTAACTTTTTAATTGTTCCTCCTGTTTCATGACACGATAACCGTACCTCTGTGTTCTCTTAGTTTATACCTTAATACACTGCAGTTTCATATTTAACCTCTGTATCACACAGCTTAATTACAGATTATTCTAAAATATTCATCAGATTATCATATGCAAATGGTTGGATTTTCTTTACCCTCTCATCCACTATCACTTCTTAGATTTTCCATGCCTTTCTCAGACACTACACAAAAAATTCTACATAATAAACTAGTGACTATACATATAAAAACCTATATTTGTCTTATAAATTTACCTGAAAAAACAAATATTTTCAGAATTCACACAAAAACTCCCATCTTAAACAACTGGAATCTTCCTCATATTAGAACACTGAACTATTATTTACACTTTTCCAATAGTGTGAATTATATTTCAGTTTCCACTAAAAGCATGTTACCCTATTTGTCTTTAAACCTGGATTATAAATTTCAGTTGTTTTACCATTATGGATGTATACATTCTGTCATTCATATCCGTTATAACAGTAGGTTGATATAAGACCACTTGCATTGTGTATTTACCTGCTTTGCTGATAGGCACTATTAAAAAATGTTTCCAAGAATGGAGGGGTTAGTTCTTCTCCATATGGCCAACATATGGACAACTAGTGGCTTCTGAGCTTCCCAAAAAATATAAGTTGCCTGTTTTTTTTCTTTTTTTTTCTTTTGCTTATTTATACTATTTACTGCACTTTTTATTGCCTGCCGCAGACTTTAATATTGTATTTATAGGGTCTATATTACATCATCAAATGCTTAAAAATGTGAACGATGATTAATCGACATCATGTAAGCGAAAGCTTACAATGTCGAAACCTCAGAACAGCAATTTTTTTTCCAAGGGAAAAAAAATCGCTGTTCCAAAACAAAAAAAACTTTAAAACATTACATAAAGTGGGGGGGCTTCTCCCCCCACACCCCCAGTGTGGGGGGGGGGGCTGAGTCCCCCACCCCCCCCTACTTAAATATACCAATTCCAAGATCACACTACAGTGCCAAAAATGGCAAAGTAATGGAAGCAGCCAAGCAAATTCTTTCCCAGGAAAAGAGTTCACTTAAAAGCGGCTCCACTATTTTGCCTTTTCATTCTTTTACGTTTGATCAAGACACGTTTGACAGAATGCGTCTTTGATCACATAATAGAAACCCTATTTGTATACTGTGTACTAAATTGCACTGTTGTACTGCAATTGTCTGCCTTACTGTTCCTGTTAAATCATATTTTATTGCTGTTTTCACTGTTTGCTAAGCTCTTTTTGCTATTTTCACTGTTTGTTAAGTATTTCCTAGTACTTTTTACTGTTGCAAAATAATCTGTTCTGCTTGTTCTGGTTTTCCAGCCAAGCAGCTTTAAAATAACTGGATTGTTAGCTGCTTAAAGCATTCCATAGAGTCTCCTTGCTGTTTTTCTGCAGTTTAAAATGTTTTTTGTAGTGTCTCACTGCTATGTTTCTGCTGTGTTAAACATTCTTTAGTGTTTCCCTTCAAAACTAGGTTAGCTAGTAGCTGCAGCACAGTCCATATACAGGTTTACTGCATCTGGGTCTGTTTGTAGTGGCTGTTTGTACTGAGTACATTTTCCAGGACATCTTTGATTGGAAAGGGCCCTTCTGCACTCTGGTGAGAGGAGTGTGCTGATTGGAACCTGTCTGGTAAAGGGTGGTTGGTCTAAGACTTGGAGTAAGTATACTCATTGGTCCTGTTGAACTTTTTTAAAGTTTTCTTTCAAGTTTTTAGCTTCTGATATTTAAGCCCTGCATTTGAGAAGGTTTCTGCTTGTTTGCTCATCGTGCAGCTCATGCACTGCTGAGGAACTGTGTGCCATAGCTGGACAGATAAATTCAACAATTTCTCCCTTAGATACAGCTGTAAGACATTAGTGTAGCCCTCATCCTTAGTGCTTTTTCTGGTCAAAGAAATACTGTTAGTGAGCTGTAACCTATTAAACCACCAGCAAAAAAAAAAAAAAAAAAAAAATGGCAGAAATATCCATCCACTGAGCTCCTATTGATCGGTCCTGAAAAGTCCCCCTTTATGATAACAGTTCTTCAACCTAGCATTATGGACATTTGGACTACCCTTGTTTCTTCTGCCAACCTTGTTGACTTGGGACACTTTAAGCAATGTAGCAATTGCCTCATGTACACTGACAACCCTCTACTAATAACTCATTCTAGTACAGAGTGGGAGAGATGTATCTACACCAAGAATCTTGAATCCATGCTCTTTCACACACGAAACAGTAACAGTGAAGATGTTGTAAACCCACCCACCACTACTCATGCATATAGTACCACTACTCATACACATAGTATGCATCAAACACAAAAATCAACATATGCAGAGGTTCTGTTAAAAAAAACACCAGAGCCCTCCAAAACACAAGACTGCTACAACTAACACAGTTCTTACAGCACCTATGACACATAGTAATACCAGTGTCTCACCTGCCATTCCCATAAGGCATAACACTCAAAAAACAAATTTTCTTTTCATTGGAGACTCCATAGTGAGACACAAAGATGTGCCACTCACCAGGTTGGCAAGAAGAAAGTCATAGTCAGCTGCGTGTCCGGTGCCAGGATTCATCAGATCATGCATGCACTCAGGTCTCTCAGCAACAAGTACCATTATGAATCTGTCATAGTTCATGTTGGAGTGAACGACCTGCGATGCACCTCACTGCACTATATGAAGAGAGACATGATTGAGAGACATGATTGAGCTCTCTGAGTATGTGTCCCAGGCAGGTATGTCCCTAGCCTTGAGCAACATACTACCCTCACCTAGAATGATGCCAAAGTATATACCAAAAATTATTGATTTCAATAATTGGCTTAGTTTTTGGTGTCATTCAAAGGGGATACAGTTTCTGTCTGCCTGGAAAGCCATAGTCAAAAAACCTTGCTGCTTTGCCAGAGACAGTTTGCACCTGGCACGACTAGGCTTTCAGCTGCTGGCAAAGGCACTTGCCTCTGCCATAGACCCTTTTTTACGCAAGGTCTTGAAAACAAACTTACTGACATGAAATTTACCAATTAAAACAAAAAAGGGTCATGCTGCTAAACACTAGGAGCTTAAACCAAAAACTGCACACCCTGGAGGAAGCAGTTCTATCACTGGAAGATGTAGATGTCTCTGCAGTCACAGAACCCTGGTTCAAGGCCACAGAGAGTACCCCGTCCTTGCAAGGCTACAATGCCATCCACACCTTCAGACCACAAAATGAATGTGTGAGAACCAAAGGAGGCCATGTGTCTATCTATATTAGAGATAAATTCACCTCCCATCTAGTTAGACTGGACAACTCCATGGAGTTACTCCAAGTACAGGTTACTGTGGGTAAGACCCCCATTCAAATCATAGCCAGTTACAGATTCCCCCTCCATGGATCATGATGTGCATGAAGCCTACCTGACCAAACTGGAGTCTATCCAAGCATTCCTGAACACTCTGGTTATGGGGGATTTCAATTATCCTGCCATCAACTGGGAAACCTACTCTAGCCCCGACTCACTAGCGCAAACTTCCTTGACTTTGTTAACTCAAATGCCATGGAACAAATTGTTCATACCCCAACAACAGGAACAAACATACTAGATCTGATCCTTACTAACGTATCAAAGAGATGCACTAGTGGCAACTATTGGACCCTCATTAGTTAAATCTGACCACAAATTAGTCACCTTTGAGGTGGCACTAACACAAAACTTACAAAAGGCAAACACAGAGCAAAAAACTTCACTAAAGCAAAATATACCCTCCTACGTGAAGGTATAAATGCATTCCAAGCCCCACCCCCAGCTGGAAGTGGTAACTACACTGAAGCTTACACTAAAGCCCTGTACAATCACTTGCATAAACATATAGACTCAGCTGTACCAGAAAGAATCAAAGCCAGAGCCCCAAGTAAAAACAAACCACCATGGTGGACATCCAGCATAAATAAACTTTACAATAAATGAAAAAGGTTGCTGTTCAAGTAAACAAAGGTGAGGCCACAACAATGGAAAAGCACCCTCCTCAGCCTCAACAGGCAAATAAGACAACATATCAAATCCTCGAAAGGCTCCTTTGAGAAGAGCCTAGCAAGCACAACCAAGGATAACCATAAGGCCTTATACAGCTACATACAATAGGCTAAAATCTAGGACCCAAGCATGTGCAGAACTAGTGACTAATGGTATCACACACACTGACCCACAGAGATAGCAAACCTGCTAGTGGATAGGTTTGGCAAAAATTTCACTCCCTTATCCCCTCCAAACTTATCACAAACCTTCCCACAAACTTCCCCCCACCCTACATATCTAAAGAGCAGGTCATTAAAGCCTTATCCAAGGCAAAAAACACAGCCTCTATGGGACCAGATGGTGTCCCAGTCTGTCTTCTAAACCAGCTAAAACATGAACTAGCATTACCATTAAGTACCCTTTCCAATCATAGCCTAACCAAAGTATTTGTTCCTGCAGAATGGAGAACAGCAATAGTTATCCCCCTCCACAAAGAAGCCTAGCAGCAGACCCATAAGCCTGACCAGCTTCATCTGTAAGGCCATGAAATGTATCATTATGGACCACATAAATACATAGGTGAACTCCAAACCCTGGAGCCAATCCAAATCGGCTTAGTCAAGGAAAGATCCTGCCTGTTAAATCTGGTGAATTTCTTTGAAAATGTGACCAAGACGTCTGTGCACATGGCATACCTTGACTTGGCAAAGGCTTTCGACACAATCCCACACTCAGGCATTACCAATAAACTTAGCAAACTGAATGTAAACCCCTTTGTTGTAAGATGGGTTGCCAACTGACTCACAAACCAGACACACACTATCAAAGTGGGTGACTCCACATCAACTAGCAGTCCAGTCACCAGTGGGGTGCCACAGGGGTCAGTGCTGGGCCCCCTACTATTTAGTATATACTTCTCAGAAGTTCAGACCAAAACTAAGGGATTGTGGATGACTGCAAACTGTGTATAATTATCGAATCCTGAAATGATGTCAGAATACTGCAGGAGGATCTTACGCAGACCAACGACTAGTGTCTTAGTCACTGTCTCAAACTGAATGCAAAGAAATGCATCATTATTCCCTTCAGTAAAAACAATGTCCCTCCACACTATCAAATCAACAACAGTACCCTAAGTGCCCACAAAGTGATAAGGGATCTGGGATCACAGGTAGACTGCAACCTTAACTTCGACCACCATGTGTCTACTGTAGTAAGGAAGGCTTTCTACATAGCACACTTGATTAGTAAAGGCATCGCCTTGAGAGCAAAGGAAGTTATAACCCCACTATATTCAACACTAATCTGACCCATAATTGAGTATAATGCCCCATTTAGCATGTACCATACAAAGCACCTGCAGCAATTGGAGAGACCTCAGAGATCTCTGACAAAGAAGATCAAGGGACTCCAGCACGAGCCATAAACTGACTGATTAAAGTCCCTGTCACTATACTCTGTACCATATGGACTTCTTAGGGGAGACTTATGCCTGGCTTACAGACCAATCTCAGACCCAAACCTAATGAACTTCCTGCACATCCATAAATCAAACGGGACTAGAGCTACCCATTCCAAGGACCTAAATATAGCCTGCGACTTAAATAGGACATGCTGGAGGGACAGATTTGTCTCCCAGCAACTGCCATGTCTTTGGAATAGGCTGCCAATTTATGTGAAGCAGAGCACCTCAATGACACTATTCAAGGGGAACCTGGACGAGTGGATGGGGTACCATAAATTCTTACCAGGGATAGCATCCACAACCCTCCTGGACGTGTGCAGTCATTACTAAATGCAATCCTAGCTATTGACTAGAATATCTGTGGTAATACATTGGGATGGATCGTCTAGGCTTGAAATTTCATCCAGGTCAATAACCTAGTAAACTCCTATGATCCTATGAACTTGAGTTGTAGAGTATGTGGAACAACTTCATACAATTTTCAATCAAAAAACTTAAAGTGGTTTGATGCAGGACCAAAAAACACAAACAAAAAAAAATGTAGTCCTGCATATAGAAAACAATTCCACCAGCAGTAAGTTAAGTGTTTCTCTGAACTTTTTTGATGTATTCATTCTTTTTTTACTTTTTTGGTAAACTTGGTGGCAACACTCGAATTACTGTTGGTGGAATTGTTTTCACTATGCAAGGCTATAGGTTTTTGGTTTATACAGTTTTGTCCTGTAGCCATCCATTGCTGAAGTTTTATTTTCTTTTTATACTAGTGGATTCCTTTACTCCCAAAGCCATTATAGGGGCAATTTGCTTTTCCTAATCTTAATCACTGGCTTTTATCATCATGCTTACCCCTCTTAACCAAACCATTCTTTCTTCTGTTTTATATAATAGTTCACTCTTTCCTCTGTTTTGAAGTTCTCTTGCACAGCTTCCAGAAATAATTCTTCAACTCTTTAGTTACGCATCAAGCGCTTGTCGTCTCTACATGGGGAGCACGCTTTGCCATTATTTTCTTTCGCCGTACTAAGTCACACCGTACTCCTCAATGTTCTAAGATCTATCACAAGAAGTAAAACACAAATATATTGTATCTGTTTCACTACCACTTTGCTCATAGTTTTCTATAATCTCCTTCACACATCTGATAAGTTTTGGTTAGTTTGCTCATCCCAAGGAACTGTCACCCCATTAATTTATTTGACTATAAAACCACCCTCCTGTATATCACTGTAGTTTGTATTCTTCATTTCGCTTTCTGTTCTACAATCCCTCATTACTACTTTTTTATATCCCACAGTATCTGGAGCATTATACATTAATGTACTATTTTTGTTGTATCCCACAGTATCTGTCGTGTTATACCTTTATGTACTACTTTTGTTGTATCCCACAGTATCTGGAATGTTATACATTTATGTACTACTTTGGTTGTATCCCATAGTATTATACATTTATGTACTACTTTTGTTGTATCCCACAGTATTATATGTTTATGTACTACTTTTGTTGTATCCCACAGTATCTGGAATGTTATATGTTTATGTACTACTTTTGTTGTATCCCATAGTATTATACATTTGTATACTACTTTTGTTGTATCCCACAGTATCTGGAGTGTTATATGTTTATGTACTACTTTTGTTCTATCCCACAGTATCTGGAGTGTTATACGTTTATGTACTACTTTTGTTGTATCCCATAGTATTATACATTTGTATACTACTTTTGTTGTATCCCACAGTATCTGGAGTGTTATATGTTTATGTACTACTTTTGTTCTATCCCACAGTATCTGGAGTGTTATATGTTTATGTACTACTTTTGTTCTATCCCACAGTATTATATGTTTATGTACTACTTTTGTTGTATCCCACAGTATCTGGAGTGTTATATGTTTATGTACTACTTTTGTTCTATCCCACAGTATCTGGAGTGTTATATGTTTATGTACTATTTTTGTTCTATCCCACAGTATTATATGTTTATGTACTACTTTTGTTGTATCCCACAGTATCTGGAATGTTATATGTTTATGTACTACTTTTGTTCTATCCCACAGTATCTGGAGTGTTATATGTTTATGTACTACTTTTGTTCTATCCCACAGTATCTGGAGTGTTATATGTTTATGTACTACTTTTGTTGTATCCCACAGTATCTGGAGTATTATACATTTATGTACTACTTTTGTTGTATCCCACAGTATCTGGAGTATTATTATATGTTTATCTTTACTACTTGATCTTACATTTAGAATTTCATTCTGCAGTTCTTATTTCTTCTCTGATTAGGACCAGTGGCTATAGCTGTTTTCACAGCTTTCCTGTCATTGTTTCTCCTAAGCCAGACATGAGTATAAAGAGAACATGTCCAACTCTTTCTTTGGCAGAGCCACTGTTTCCAACATCCCCTCCTTAGGCAATTTTAATTCCCAAAATATAATATAACCACACCACCACCATACCTAGTATAGCCCCTTCCAGTGCAGTGCATAGACAGACATCCACTATGTTGCATTATTTTACACAGAGAAATCCATTCCTATCATGTTTATGAGTATCTAGTTTTCTAGACCTCACCATCCACCGGTGCCATCCATCGACTATTGTAGTCCCCAACATTAAGACTCTCCTTTAGTCTGTAATGAAGCTTCACTTATTATTTTGTAGACAGCTCTTTAGTACCCAGAGGGATATGTACATAAACCATTTGTCAGTAGAGACTTCAGAAGAAAATATCAGCTGAATCATTAACATATGCACCAGACATGGGAGGGGAGGCTACATTATCATGAATAGCAGTGCACAGGCTGAGGGAAGAATGCAGTGTCATATAGGCATCCCATCACAGAAACATGGCCCAGGTATAAGGCAGTGGAGTACAAGTACACAGCAGAACACAATATATAGTAAGTAGACACCTACACCGCAACTTTGTGACCACGCTTTCAATTAATATCCACCTTCTTTGAAACAAATCATTGGATGCCACTACTATAACCACATGTTTGCGTATGAACTGGAGACTGCCCCACAGTACTCGTAGCTGTTTGTATAATTCACACTTATATGGCTGGCTGATGACCAAACCACGAAACACCATGCTGACACAGAAGAATGAATAAAAGGGTATTTTTTCCAGTGCTGTTGCAGTCCTTTCTCTGAAATGCAGTAACTTTATAGTCATGTACAAATAAAGACGGAGGATATAATTTCTTCCTCAGCATTGAAAGTATTTGGGGTTCTGCCCCTGCTCAAGAAAAAGAACATTATTTCTAAAGTGAAATTTAATAAAATAACTATTTGGATATTTCACCTCAGCAAAATGCTCCTCAAGAAACTGGCTTTAAAAAGACCAACACAAACACTGTAGATATACAACAGTGTTTGTAAAATCTGCATAATCTCATTTAAGTTCCATGTAATCCATGAAAGAATATATTCTATTCAGCTCATGTGTTGAATGCAAAACACATAGCAATGCTATACTACATTATAAAAGCCTACCATGTCTTATCATCCACAGGCCTTTGCCACAAATAAGGAACAATAGTCATAAAGCTGTTACGTTTAAAATGATTGTTTGCTAATGAAACCTCACCAATCCATGCATGGTACAGTTTTATGAGATACCCCATTCATCTCATGTGTTCCAGCCATGGAATATTTCAAACCATCTTTTGGAACACCTACATTACTATTCAAATACCTGGTAAATGAATTGAGCAAAGGACAGTACCAAACAGGTGGTCAAATTTCACCTGTCATAGGATTTACCAAATGCATCATTTCCCCCTTACATCCCACCAGAGTTGATCAGTCATACTGTATTTAGCATCAAATTTCACCTGTCATAGGATTTACCAAATGCATCATTTCCCCCTTACATCCCACCAGAGTTGATCAGTCATACTGTATTTAGCAAGCCATAGATTTCAGAGACATTAAAGTGCTATCTCTGTGTATACCTCACTAAATGAGAGACTGTGAAATGGTAGTACCGCTGAATGTGTTAACTGGGAATACTGGGAGGGGAACTGAACTTCTGCACAGCCTTAAGAAGTCTGGGGGTTTATTTCCTTTTTTTGTTTTAGTGTTTTTCTTACTTTAATGCAATTCTTGTGTGACTTACACTGTTGCTTCTTGTTCTGCATTTATATTTATTTATTTATTATTTATTTTTACATTTGTTGACTAGGTGTGTCTGACTGGGCAGAAGCCCTTTTTCAGCAGGGGCATGGGGAGAAAATCTCCAAATTTTACAAACAATTTTAAAATTCCAAGAAATTTAAGAAATGTGCAATAATTCAAAAGATACAATATCAGTACTGTGCTACAAATAAAGTTATAAATGCATGGGGAGTTAGATGAAAAGCATAGGTAGTTGGTTATTTAGGCTAGATGTTATGTGAACATATGAACTGTACAGTGTCTTGAAAGGTGAATACAGAGAGGAATGGAAAGGAAAGTGTAGAGGTGAATATAGGGAAAAGGATGGAGTAGGTTGTAAAGGACAGAGGATGATTCTAAGAGTGAAACGTTAATGAGAGAGGAGAAAGTAGGTATATTAGATGGATATATTCAGGGAGGGTGAGGACAGTGTCAAGTCCATTGCAATTTAAAGTGCTGTTTTGAAGTCGATCTGAATTGTTTAGGATGTGTAAGAGTTTTGATTTCAATAGGAAGTTTGTTCTATGCTATGGAGGGGCAGTAGTTATATATGTTGCACCCAGAGTTTAACTTGGGTTTTATAGATACATAATAGATCTTGTGTAGAGCTCCGGAGATGTCTTGTAGGGGAATAGTGGGAGATAAGGGAGCATAGTGCAGGACAGAATGCTGGTTGGCATAGTACGGAGTGTATGATTTGGAGCCCTGGATCAACTTATCCACACCCCCACCAGGGGCAACAATATCCTAGACCTAGTCATTACCAACATGAGTGACCGATGTTCCACACCTGAAGTCAACTCCTCGTTGGTCAGATCCAACCATAAGCTAATCACCCTAGATATCCACATCCCGCCCCCACCCCCCCACCCCCATTAAGGAAACCATGGTAAAAAATTTCTCCAAAGCCAGCTTCATGCTTCTTAAGACAGAAGTGGTGAACTTCATGACACCCATGCAGATAGACAATACAGTTACGACTGCTGAATCCTACACAAATGCACTCTATACGCACTTACACAAGTGCATGGATCATGCTATCCCAAACAGAACTAAGACTCTGTCCTCCAAAAAAAGAAAGCCAATCTGGTGGTCACTTGCCATAAACAAACTCTACAACAGAAGTAAGAAACTGTTGCAAATGAGAGTAAAATCCCATGAGTGGAGGAGCTCCCTGGTCAGCCTCAGTAAGAAGTTGAGATCCCCTATAAGATCATCCAAAGCTAGCTATGATAACAAAATTGCCACTGATTCTAGGGACAACCACAAAGCATCCTATAGTTATGTCAAGAATCTCAATGGCAACACCCAGATCTGCTCTGAGTTACAGCACAACAGCATGAAAATTACAGAACCAACTGATATTGCCAACATCCTGGCAGATAGGTTCAGTGCTAACTTTATCCTCCTTTCACTCCCTAAAGGGCCCATATCTATACAGGAAGAATGCAGAGACCCTGTAATCACAACTACCCAGATAAAAGCTGCACTCTCTAAAACCAAAAACTCAGCATCCACGGGACTGGACAACATCCCAGGCTGCATTTTACAAGAAGTTCAGAATGAACTGGCTCCCCACATAAGCATCATGTTCAGTCATACCCTCACATCAGGCTTTGGGCCCACTGAATGGTGCACAGCAACAGTTATCCCACTCCACAAAGGTGGAGCCACCACTGATCCCGGGAACTATCGCTCTATTAGCCTAATGAGCCTGCTCTGTAAGGCCATGGAAGGTATCATCATGGAACTCATAAACAAAGACACTGGTAACCTCCAAACTCTGAACCCCACCCAGTTAGGGTTTGTGAAAGGCAGATCATGCCTCCTGAACCTGATTGACTTCTTTGAGGCACTCAGCAAAGCCGTAGATGAGGGTAAGGTGGTTCACACAGCCTATCTTGACCTTGCTAAGGCTTTCAACACCATTCCCCATTCTGGAATTATAGGTAAACTCACTAAACTATGTATAAAGCCATACATCAAAAGATGGGTTGCCAAATGGCTCACTGACGAACCCACACTGTAAAAGTTGCAGACTCCAAATCTGACTTCAAACCAGTGACAAGTGGAGTACCACAGGGTTCAGTCCTGGGACCTCTCCTGTTTGGTAAATACTTCTCTGAAGTACAGGCTAACACAGAAGGCCTTTGGCTAATGAAGTTCGCAGATGACTGCAAACTATGAGCCATAGTCAAGTCCCCAAATGATGTGGGCATCCTACAGAAGGGCCTCACTGAGACAGATGCCTGGTGTCAGAGCCATGGCCTCAAGCTCAATGCCTAAAAGTGCATTGTCATCCCCTTTGGTAAACCCCGGGGATCCCTTCAGTGGCTCTGCTGGACAGAGGCACAGGGAACTAATCTAAGGGGGTGGCGAAAGCCAACACATTCTGGCTAGGCTTATAAATGTCTTCGGGCAGATAGCCTAGTACCTACCTATGAACCATGAACTACCACATAGGCGGCAGTCTACTTAACGTTGAATGTGTGATAAGAGACCTTGGGACCCAGGTGGACAGTAGTCTCTCCTTTGATAATCACATCGCTACAGTAGTAAGGAAATCCTTCTACATGACACACCCCATCACAAAAGCGTTCTCATCCAGGAAAAAAGAGGTCATTGTTCCCCTCTACTCGACACTCATTAGACCCATTATAGGGTACAATGCCCCTTTTGGAATGTACCTCACAAGACATCTGCAGCAGCTGGAAAGGCCACAGAAATACCTCACAAAGAGGATTACTGGTCTCAAACAGATGCCCTACACTGGCCGTCTCAAAAAACTCCAGCTTTACTCCGTAGCATATCACCTGCTCCAAGGTGATCTCTGCCTAACATATAAAGCTATGTCAAACCCAGAGCTGTTGGACATGCTACACCTAAAGAAATCCCAATCCCTCTGAGCTACATACTCTAGGGACCTAAACCTTGTCACCACAATAAACAGGACATGCTGGAGGGATAGATTCCTGCCCCAGAGACTTCCCATACTCTGGAACAAGCTACCCATCTATGTCAAGCAAAGTTCTTCATTAGCACTCTTCAAGAAAAATCTTGATGAGTGGATGGGAAATAGGAAATACACCCTGGGGATCATTTCTGTGGCTCTGCTCGACAGAGGCACAGGAAAATAACTTTCTTGGTTGGCATAAGCCAGGGAACTTTGTTTGCTAGGCTTACTTAGGCCCCTGGGCTGATAGCCTAGTGCCTACCTATGAACGTATGAGAGAGGAGAAGCAGGTGAGGTAATTCAAGCCAATTTATGTATTTTAGACAGAGACAGTGGTGGGATTTATAGGTTTGTTGATCTGCAAATCTGTCTGTCTTATAGTAGGTTGACTCAAGCTTACTAAGTAGGGAGGAGTTAAGATTAGTGAGAATTTAGGAGCAGTAGGTTAAGCAGGGTAGAATGTAAGCATATGTGAGAGTAATCCTAGCTTCTCAGGTGAAAATTTGTTTTGTTTCTATACAGAAGTTCTAGTTTCTGATGGGTTTTCCGGATATAATTATTTATGAGAAGGTCGAATTTTACCTGATCTTCAATGGTAACCCCAAGGAGTTTTGTGCTGGATTCAACTTCAATAGGGGTATTGTAAAGGGACATTATGGAGAAGGAAGATTTGATGTGGTTGACTGTTTTGGAGAGAAACAGTAGCAGTTTTGTTTTAGGGTTGAAGATTAGTTGATTATTGGAGAGCCATGTCTCAACTGAGTTAAAAGATGACTGGGTAGCGGATAAGAGTTCAAAGGGAGAGCTGGCAATGGTGATGACTGTAGAGTCATCAGCGTATTGGACTATGGAAGACTGTGGGCAGGAGGAATAAAGTAGGTTAGTGAAGATATTAAAAAGTTGTGGTCCGAGTATGGATTCTTGGGGACACCCATTTTGACTGGAAGGGGGGTAGCTAGTGTAGAGTGCCATCTCACTGATTGCAGTATGTTGGTGAGATAGCTAGAGAACCATGCAACTGTATCTGAGGAGAAGTTGAGGTCAGATAGTTTGTTCAGTAGGAGGGAGTGAGAAACTGTGTCAAAATCCTTTGAGAGGTCAAGAAATAGGCAGGAGATAAGTTTATGATCATCTCTGGCTAGAGAAATAGTGTTGAGGAAGGTTAGTAGAGCTGCGGTGGTCCTATGTTTAGGTTGAATACCATGCTGTGTAGGAGTGAGTAGTTTTTCCTGAATGAAATACTGCATAACTTGTTTGTGTATACATTTCTCTAATACTATAGAGAGAGGGGAGAGGACAGAATAGGGATGAAATTGGAGATTTCTGTGGTGTTACCTCCTTTATGAATAGGTAGGGTGTAGAATTGTTTCCAGATTGATGGGACGTTAGATTCAGAGATGGACCAATTGATTATGATAGATAGATACAGGCAGAGCAAACAGTATGAAATTATTTTATGTTAAAAGCTATGAAATTGCCTTCAGGTTTTTATTTATGAATATAACTGGATATAATCTATTTCTTTATTGTTTAGATTTAAAAATTAATTTATATTGACTGATTGCTTTTTATCACAAAGTGTTACAGTACCGACAGACACAGATATGACTGCTATGATTTCTGAGGTACAGTTTCTTTAAAATATGCAGCAATAGCAAAACAGAATGTGCACTGGATTTTCAGTTAATTAAATGTACTCAGATTGCTGGTATAAGATAAAATAATATGTATCTAAGGGAGATTAGATATGTATTATCTGAACATATATCACTGAATGACAGATTTGTTACTAGGGACACATTACATTAGATTAAATGAACCTGATCACTTTGACAGCAGTAGTTGACACTTGGGATACAAGTAAAATTAGCTTTTCTTTGTTAGCATGGAAACCATGTCTCAAAGAGAACAACGTTCTGTTTTCACTGAAAGATGTAAACCTTATAAAGATCAAATTGCTATCTTAAACTGTCCTCTAAGATTTTTTACAGAGTTCTCTGTTAAGTTGTTTGCCAAATGACAAACAGTATTAAATGTAGCAATAATTATCATACTAAGAATTTGTGCTTCCAGTAATTTTTTATAACTTCCTACTTAAGCAAAATTATTTCATTTCATAACATCCCTACTAAATAACAGATTTTACTTGAACATCATAATGGCACGTCTTGGTTTGTGTGTGAGGTCTTTGACATTAAGCTGTTTAAAAGTGCAATATACTGAAAAAACAGTAATATATACACACACACACACACACACACATACATATGTGTGTGTATATGTATATATGTGTGTGTGTGTATATATATATATATATATATATATATATATATATATATATATATATATATATATATATAAAATCTATATATATGGTTTCACCATGGAATCTCGAAATACTGAAATATCGAATTTCAGTACCTCGAGACCAAAGTGTCGAATCTGCAGTTGCACGAATGTTGAGAATGTTGAATACGGAAATGACGAACATGTCATGGTGATGGCGCTTTTAAGTGTAATGTTTTTCAAGAGTTTTGAGGTGAATTTGTGTGTGTGTGAGTGTGTTGGGGAGTTTAAGATGTGGGTTATGGTAGGTAGGTAACAGTATGAGTGTGTTAAGTGTTGAGAGTGTTGAGAGTGGTTGTGTTTGTATGTATGTGATGTGTGTTTGTGTAAGGGGGGGTGTAGAATGTGTGGTAGTGGGTTTGCTGTCTTCTGGTTTTTAGTGTGACCTCGGAGTTAGTATATATATATATATATATATATATATATATATATATATATATATATATATATATATATATCTACACACACACACACACACACACACACACACATATATATATATATATATATGTGTGTGTGTGTGCGGGGGAGCGGTGCATGGGGGCTTGCCCACCAGCTATTAACAAGGGTGTGTGTGTGTGTGTGTGTGTGTGTGTGTGTGTGTGTGTGTTTTTGTGTATATATATATATATATATATATATATATATATAATAAATTAATATAGTTTATATATATATATATATATATATATATATATATATATATATATATACACACACACACACACACACACACACACACACATATATACATATATACCAGAACTAAGACAAAAAACTTCGGCAACCCGAACAAAACTAGTCACAAACTTGAAACGGTGACTAAGGAAGGAAAGAAATAGCCACACTATCGGATGATGTTTTTAAGCTTTCTTCCACTTTTATTGCACGTGGACTTCTTCAGAAAAACCAGGACGCCTCCCTACGTCCTGGTTTTATAACCAATAAACAGGAAGTGATGTTAAAATCGTGAACATTGTATTTTACATTCATATATATAAAAAACATTTTTTATGTTCCAATCATGAAACACGAAAACATAAAATGACATATTATTACAACACATTGTTATTTGTGATAAATGATGCCTTAAAAAAGGCATACTTAAAAATTTTTTCTTTGACGTATTTTTTTGTTTTTATTTTTTTGTTTTATATTTTTCTCTCCATTTAACTGAATGACTAGAATTTACTAAATGTGGATAACAAATCGCACTTCTATAGTACCCCATGGCTTCAATATTGTAAGTCATTTTCCAATTTCAGCAGATGGTTATAACTAAATTGGATCTATCTAGTGTCTCTCTTTGATTGCCGCATGCTTAAAAGTGAGCATGTAATTGTCCAACACAACGTTACTAACCACTATACAGTCACCATGGTCAAATATATGTATGTTTGGACCTCTCTCTGCTGATGTCCTTCTCTACTCTAAATACTTAACACTAAATGATGGATTATGCGACAGTCCCCTCCGCGATGGTGAGAACACCTGACTACCCCCAAAAAACAAACACAAATGTAATGAGTGTGGTCGAACCACTCGTCATACACATGTGTATGGTATCTATAAACCCCTAACAAATGTTGCCATGTATATTAAGGGGAACACTCCCATAATGATGAAAGAAAATGCCAAGCTGTGTGCCTACCTCCACTTGATAAGGCATCATGTACGAGATTATTGTATTATTTATCTGTAGTTTAAAAGCATTTGATGTTTATCCCTTCATTTAAACCTGGCGATTCATCAGCCCCTAGGCATAATTGCCATAGTGACTCTTTTGTTCCAATTTGTTGTTCAGATCTCCTTTGAGTAGACATTTGTCTACGTAGTCTAAAACAAAAAATTCAAACTTCTTGAAATCTACACACTCCTGTGAGTGTCTTGCCAAGGAATTATTCCCATCCCTATTCTTAATGGCCAAGTTGTGCTCATATATCCTACGTTTAAGCATTCTTTTAGTTTTCCCCACGTAGTACTTGTCACATGTTGAACAGGTGGCTAGGTAGACCACATATTCGCTATTACAATTGAAATATTTCTGTGCCCAAAATATCCTCTTTGTATGTTTAATTGTCACAAAAGAAGTATTTGTGATGAACCTACACTGTCTGCAATTCTGACAGGCAAAAGTTCCCTTCTTTTTACTGATGTCCCTATTCAATATCACTCTTTCTTTGTGGTCCCTTTCTAACATGCTCTTTACATTAATAACATTTTTGTATGTGAAACATGGTTTGATGCCCACACATGCCATGAGATCTTTATTTCCTAAAATAATACCCCAATTTCTTTCTATGATACCTCTGATGTTTTCCAGTTGATTTGAAATTGGGAGAGGAAATGCTAGATGAAAATCTGAGTGTTTGTCTCTATTTGTAGTAACACCTATTGAAACTTCTTTCGAGTATCTCATCCTATTAATTGACAAAATGGGTCTAGCTACTCCATTACGGAGCCCCCGGACTTCGTTCTCAATTTTCTTTATCATATGCTTTTTATAGCCCCTAGCCAAGAATAAATTTCTTAACTGTACTAACTCTTCTTGGTAGATGTTATCCTCAGATGTTAATCTACTAAGCCTGATAATTTGACCCTTAATCACATTTCTTTTCATGTGAGTTGGGTGCAAGCTGTCTTTGTGCAGATATTGATTGGTAAAACAAGGCTTTCTGTAGATTTTACTATGTAGTATATTATTTGTTAAATCAATATAGAGTCTAATATCCAAATAATTAATGCTTTTGCCATAACCACTATGTTTGAATGTCAAAAAATTGGTAGTTTTGTTTAGATCTTGAACCATAATTTCAAATTCAGTTTTCTCCCCCACCCATGCAAAAACCAAATCATCTATGTACCTTCCATAGAACATAGCTTTTCCAAAAAGGGGATGTTTTTTTAGATGTTCCTGCTCCCAGTCTGCCATAACGATGTTGGCAAAAGCTGGTGCAACTCTAGCCCCCATCGCTACACCGGAAGTCTGTTGATATATTTTGTTATCAAACTCAAAGAAATTATTATGCAACACTATTTCCATTAGGGTACAGATGGTATTGATTCTAGAGTTGTGTAACTCAGTGTTGTGTGTCAAATAATTCCTTAAATGTTCTATACCAGACTCCTGGTCAATACTAGTGTATAGACTCTTGACATCAAGTGTTGCAAAATTTATTTCTTCGAGTTTGATGTTGGACTGTCCTAAACTCTCCAGCAAATGCCAAGAATCCCTGATATAATACTCAGATTTTTGTGCTATTTTATTGAGAATATTATCCAGCCAAACTGATATATTCTCAGTTTTGAATTTTGGCTGATATGATAGGCCTGAACGTTATTTCCCCATCATCATTATGTAATTTTGGTATTCCAAAAAAATTGCCCAATCTTGGTTGCTCTACCATCAAAAAATCATAGTCTAGGTTGTCTATTTCATCCTGGCATAGCATGTCAAAGAGGTGAGTATCTACCCTCCTGTACTTGTTTAAGACAAAATCCATGCTGACACCATTATAATAATTGGTGTCATTGAGCATAGAAGAAATACCATCCACATAGTCAACCTTGTTCATGATGACCAGCTTTCCCCCCTTGTCCGCCCTCATGACCCTGATGTCCGAAGAGCTGGACAAGTGAGACAAAGCATCACATTCTGTGTTGGATAGATTATCTTCTATACCCCTAACATCCATTTTCCTAAATTCCATTTCACATATTTTTTGAAACACTTGTAAAGTGCTTACTAATGCTGGATTGAATGTACTAGGTCGTTTTAGTCTCCTACTATTTTCAATACCATTAACTGCGACATCTTGTAGAATGTATCTTAAATTCAGTTTACGCATGTATAATCTGAAATCAACCAGCAAATTACCAATTTTTATATTATTGGAAGGAATAAAATTGAAACCCTTCCTTAGCACATCGATACATGCATCAGTTATAGAAAAATCACTAAAATTTACAACACTGATGTAAAATGATTGGTCACTATGTGGTGTATTCACCACTTCTTTTTGCCTTTCCCTTTCGGTTTTGCCCTGTACTGCGTGGAATTGTACCACCTGGTAGTCCTCTTTGGCTGTATCCTCTGTTGGTGAAAAGGAACAGACCTTTTACTGTTGTTGATATTGACCACATCAGCGAAACTAGTGGGCCGAGTGACTTCGTTGTTACCAAATTCTTCATTGTTATTAATAAATACATTATCTGAATGTATCATGTGCTGCTGTTGCTGAACCTCGCTAGTCAATGTACCATCGGTAGCCGAAGGTTCAGAATCTTGAACCTGGTCATCGACTGCTACCCTTGTTGATGGCTCTCTCCTCTGGGAGCCATTGATAACATGTGTATCTGGATGTAAATATTCCTTACCCCCATCACTATTGTCATTGTAGGAACAAATATAAGCTTGATTGGCCTCATAAGCTGTTACATCCCTTCGTAACTTATTTTGTTTCCTCACTATAATAGTCGCTCTAAGCCTGTTAGTCTTGGCTTCAATACTATTATAAAGTGACATTAACTGAGTAAAGCAACTGCATTGTTTAATGTCTTTGTCAAGAGTTTTAATTTTTTCTATTAGAACCTTGAGTTCTCCTTCATAATGGCCCAACAGGATCCGCATCATACAGATACCTGTATCATTATACAGTTTAGTCAACTTAGAACATAGTTCATCCCCAGGACTAACACAGTTGGGATATTTAGCTGTCCTGAGGCCCTTTGGCACTATGTTACGAGAAACGCATTCAGTCAGGTATTGTGTCTCCAGGCTCAAAGTAGCATGCCTGGCTACCATTCGTTCTAGTTCAAATATCATTTTTTTACAATTTAAAAATGAATTGCTATTACTTACTGATGGGATACTGTTCAGACTTCGGATATCTGAAAATGGATTTGCCTGAGGTTTGGTGACAAAACCCCATACATTCCCAGCATGTTCTAATATTTCCAAATTGTCTTTTCTGCCGCCAGCAGTATTGGAGCTGTTGATCCCATTTACAGCCTCCTTGTGTGCGACAGCCATATCCAAATGAACGCTCGCTTTACCATTTGAAACTTCCCTGGCCCCCTCATTGCCAGCCATAACTGTATTCTGGTTTATGCACTTGTAAACTATCTCCGTGATAGTTTTAATTAAGTCCTCGGGCTCTTTGTGCTGGTTCAGCTCTTCAGCTCCAACCGCTCTTCCACCGCCCGGCGTCGGATGAATAGACACGTTTAATAACGAATCCTGGGAGGAAACCTCTGCAGCCATCCCTCGATCTTCACTCAGTCACGGAAACACCAGAACCAAGACAAAAAACTTCGGCAACCCGAACAAAACTAGTCACAAACTTGAAACGGTGACTAAGGAAGGAAAGAAATAGCCACACTATCGGATGATGTTTTTAAGCTTTCTTCCACTTTTATTGCACGTGGACTTCTTCAGAAAAACCAGGACGCCTCCCTACGTCCTGGTTTTATAACCAATAAACAGGAAGTGATGTTAAAATCGTGAACATTGTATTTTACATTCATATATAAAAAACATTTTTTGTGTTCCAATCATGAAACACGAGAACATAAAATGACATATTATTACCACACATTGTTATTTATGATAAATGATGCCTTAAAAAAGGCATACTTAAAAATTGTTTCTTTGACGTTTTTTTGTTTTATTTTTTTGTTTTTTTGTTTTGTATTTTTCTCTCTATTTAACTGAATGACTAGAATTTGCTAAGTGTAGATAACAAATCACACTTCTATAGTACCCCATGGCTTCAATATAGTAAATCATTTTCCTATTTCAGCAGATGGTTATAACTAAATTGGATCTATCTAGTGTCTCTCTTTGATTGCCGCATGCTTAAAAGTGAGCATGTAATTGTCCAACACAACGTTACTAACCACTATACAGTCACCATGGTCAAATATATGTATGTTTGGACCTCTCTCTGCTGATGTCCTTCTCTACTCTAAATACTTAACACTAAATGATGGATTATGCGACAGTCCCCTCCGCGATGGTGAGAACACCTGACTACCCCCAAAAAACAAACACAGATGTAATGAGTGTGGTCGAACCACTCGTCATGCACATGTGTATAGTATCTATTGACCCCTAACAAATGTTGCCATGTATATTAAGGGGAACACTCCCATAATGATGAAAGAAAATGCCAAGCTGTGTGCCTACCTCCACTTGATAAGGCATCATGTACGAGATTATTGTATTATATATCTGTAGTTTAAAAAGCATTTGATGTTTATCCCTTCATTTAAACCTGGCGATTCATCAGCCCCTAGGCATAATTGCCATAGTGACTCTTTTTGTTCCAATTTGTTGTTCAGATCTCCTTTGAGTAGACATTTGTCTACGTAGTCTAAAACAAAAAATTCAAACTTCTTGAAATCTACACACTCCTGTGAGTGTCTTGCCAAGGAATTATTCCCATCCCTATTCTTAATGGCCAAGTTGTGCTCATATATCCTACGTTTAAGCATTCTTTTAGTTTTCCCCACGTAGTACTTTTTAAGGCATCATTTATCATAAATAACAATGTGTTGTAATAATATGTCATTTTATGTTCTCGTGTTTCATGATTGGAACACAAAAAATGTTTTTTATATATATGAATGTAAAATACAATGTTCACGATTTTAACATCACTTCCTGTTTATTGGTTATAAAACCAGGACGTAGGGAGGCGTCCTGGTTTTTCTGAAGAAGTCCACGTGCAATAAAAGTGGAAGAAAGCTTAAAAACATCATCCGATAGTGTGGCTATTTCTTTCCTTCCTTAGTCACCGTTTCAAGTTTGTGACTAGTTTTGTTCGGGTTGCCGAAGTTTTTTGTCTTGGTTCTGGTGTTTCCGTGACTGAGTGAAGATCGAGGGATGGCTGCAGAGGTTTCCTCCCAGGATTCGTTATTAAACGTGTCTATTCATCCGACGCCGGGCGGTGGAAGAGCGGTTGGAGCTGAAGAGCTGAACCAGCACAAAGAGCCCGAGGACTTAATTAAAACTATCACGGAGATAGTTTACAAGTGCATAAACCGGAATACAGTTATGGCTGGCAATGAGGGGGCCAGGGAAGTTTCAAATGGTAAAGCGAGCGTTCATTTGGATATGGCTGTCGCACACAAGGAGGCTGTAAATGGGATCAACAGCTCCAATACTGCTGGCGGCAGAAAAGACAATTTGGAAATATTAGAACATGCTGGGAATGTATGGGGTTTTGTCACCAAACCTCAGGCAAATCCATTTTCAGATATCCGAAGTCTGAACAGTATCCCATCAGTAAGTAATAGCAATTCATTTTTAAATTGTAAAAAAATGATATTTGAACTAGAACGAATGGTAGCCAGGCATGCTACTTTGAGCCTGGAGACACAATACCTGACTGAATGCGTTTCTCATAACATAGTGCCAAAGGGCCTCAGGACAGCTAAATATCCCAACTGTGTTAGTCCTGGGGATGAACTATGTTCTAAGTTGACTAAACTGTATAATGATACAGGTATCTGTATGATGCGGATCCTGTTGGGCCATTACGAAGGAGAACTCAAGGTTCTAATAGAAAAAATTAAAACTCTTGACAAAGACATTAAACAATGCAGTTGCTTTACTCAGTTAATGTCACTTTATAATAGTATTGAAGCCAAGACTAACAGGCTTAGAGCGACTATTATAGTGAGGAAACAAAATAAGTTACGAAGGGATGTAACAGCTTATGAGGCCAATCAAGCTTATATTTGTTCCTACAATGACAATAGTGATGGGGGTAAGGAAGATTTACATCCAGATACACATGTTATCAATGGCTCCCAGAGGAGAGAGCCATCAACAAGGGTAGCAGTCGATGACCAGGTTCAAGATTCTGAACCTTCGGCTACCGATGGTACAATGACTAGCGAGGTTCAGCAACAGCAGCACATGATACATTCAGATAATGTATTTATTAATAACAATGAAGAATTTGGTAACAACGAAGTCACTGCGTCCACTAGTTTCGCTGATGTGGTCAATATCAACAACAGTAAAAGGTCTGTTCCTTTTCACCAACAGAGGATACAGCCAAAGAGGACTACCAGGTGGTACAATTCCACGCAGTACAGGGCAAAACCGAAAGGGAAAGGCAAAAAGAAGTGGTGAATACACCACATAGTGACCAATCATTTTACATCAGTGTTGTAAATTTTAGTGATTTTTCTATAACTGATGCATGTATCGATGTGCTAAGGAAGGGTTTCAATTTTATTCCTTCCAATAATATAAAAATTGGTAATTTGCTGGTTGATTTCAGATTATACATGCGTAAACTGAATTTAAGATACATTCTACAAGATGTCGCAGTTAATGGTATTGAAAATAGTAGGAGACTAAAACGACCTAGTACATTCAATCCAGCATTAGTAAGCACTTTACAAGTGTTTCAAAAAATATGTGAAATGGAATTTAGGAAAATGGATGTTAGGGGTATAGAAGATAATCTATCCAACACAGAACGTGATGCTTTGTCTCACTTGTCCATCTCTTCGGACATCAGGGTCATGAGGGCGGACAAGGGGGGAAAGCTGGTCATCATGAACAAGGTTGACTATGTGGATGGTATTTCTTCTATGCTCAATGACACCAATTATTATAATGGTGTCAGCATGGATTTTGTCTTAAACAAGTACAGGAGGGTAGATACTCACCTCTTTGACATGCTATGCCAGGATGAAATAGACAACCTAGACTATGATTTTTTGATGGTAGAGCAACCAAGATTGGGCAATTTTTTTGGAATACCAAAATTACATAATGATGATGGGGAAATAACGTTCAGGCCTATCATATCAGCCAAAAATTCAAAAACTGAGAATATATCAGTTTGGCTGGATAATATTCTCAATAAAATAGCACAAAAATCTGAGTATTATATCAGGGATTCTTGGCATTTGCTGGAGAGTTTAGGACAGTCCAACATCAAACTCGAAAAAATAAATTTTGCAACACTTGATGTCAA